>NW_026016837.1:0-106345 GCF_020379485.1 Brassica napus | reverse complement strand
ATGCGGGGGTTGACAATGTCGCTGGTACTTCGCACCGGCGTTCTTCAGCCGAAGGGCATTACTTTGTAGCAGTAAGTTCCTCGATCCGTTAGAACGACGTCTTCTCTCGATCGTCGGGATGCATCATGATCTGGTTGTATCCCGAGAAAGCCATAAACGTGAGCATTTCATTGCCGGCAGTTGACTCGACCAATCTGTCGATGTTCGGAAGTGGGTAGCTGTCTTTTGGACAGGCTTTGTTGAGGTCAGTAAATCGACGCACATGCGCCACTTGCCGTTTTTCTTCTTGACAACCACCGGGTTAGCGAGCCATTCCGGTAACGAACTTCTGCTATTGAGCCCGCGCTCTTAGTAACGCTCGACTTCCTCGACAACCTGCTTTGGATCTTTCGGGACCCAACTTTCGTCTCTTCTGTCGATGGGCTTAATATTTGGGTCTACGTTTAAGCTCGTGAGTCGTGATGGACTGGTCGATTCCCTGCATGTCAGTCATCGACCAGGCAAAGGTAGACAAGTTTTGCTTCAGGAAATCCGTGATATCACGTTGCATCTTGTCCGACAGATAAGCGCCTACTCGTAGCACTTTACTTTGATCCGATTCGTCGACTGGGACTTCGAGCACCTCTTCCTTTTGTGGGCAGATCTTGCTGATAGGAGGTGAGATCGAGTTGACTAGTGACTGAGATCGCTGCAGTTTGACCGTGGCGATTAAGAGATCTCGCGCGGCCCTTGATCTCCTCTCACTGTCTTAGTCGTGCCATCCATTCCCGGGAATTTGACGCACTGATGGTACGTGGATGCGATTGCACGCATGGAGTACAACCATGGAGTGCCTAGTATCACGTGGTAGGGAGCCTTGGTGCTGACTACCGAGAACTTGACCATCCGTGCTACTCCCTCTGCTTGTACCGAGAGACGGATAGTTCCCATGATTACTTCGGAAGAACCGTTAAAGCCGGTGAGAGTCCTGGATGACGGTTTCACGTCTTTTAAGTCGATTCCCATTTTTACGAGAGTTTCGCGAAAAATGATATCGACCGAGCTGCCAGTATCGATCAGCACTTTGGTGACGTCGTACTTATCGATGGCTAAAACGACGAGGAGAGGATCGTTGTGAGGGAAAGTTACTCCGACAAGGTCTTCAGTTGAGAAGGAGATTGGGAGATCAGTTGGGAACTTCTGCGGCCAGCGCTGCGAGGTGTCCACCATTCGTCGGTGATCTTTAACTGCTCGTACGGAGTCCCCGCAAGGTGGAGATCCTCCCATAATCACGTTGATCCGCGGCCTGACACTTGATTGCTTCCTGGTGAGAAGAGCTCGGAGGTCTTCGCTTTCTTTCGGCGACCCGGCCTTTTTGTGGTCCAGTTTTGCACGCAAATCACCGACTCGCGCGTTAAGCTGATCTCGTAGATCGACGATAGGATTGCCTTCCGTAGTTACCAATGAGGATCCTGGGCTCAGCGAATGCTTAGTTCTTTTAGCATTGAGCTCGACTCGGAGATCGGATGATCCGGGAGTCTTGTCATTCGTTGGCGTGGTCTTTCGTTTGAGGAGTACACGTAAGTCCAACGGGTCGAGGGCTTCCTCGAGATCGCTCTCTTCGTCTGATGAGGACTCCGGTTGGGCTCGAATGACTTCAATCATTTGTCTGGCTGCCGGCGGATCTTCGTCTGCTGAGGCGTCGCCATCGTCGTCTTGATGTGGGATTTGCTCGGCGACCTTTGGTTTTTGGTCGTCTTGACGCGGTTTTGCTTGATTTTTTCGCTGATTTTTCCTGTCCTTGTTTCTGCTCCAACTGTTCTCGCTTTTTGGCTTCGGAGGAGGAATCTTAATTTCACCGCTTTCGAGTGAGGAGAGGAATTGCGCAAAAAGTGTTTTGCACTCCGAAGTGTCGTGACCTTTTACACCGTGGAGTTTGCACGATTTAGTAAGCCCTGGTGGGGTCCGGGAAGATCCCGCTGCCAAATCGACCTGGGCGACCGTAGCTGGCGCTGTTGCTCGGGGGGATTCGCTTGGAGGATCGGTTTCCCGATGAAAGGTGTTCCACTTCTTCCCGTTTTCGTCGACGACGTAAAGGAGACCGTTCTTACGGTTATTTTTGTCGCTTGGAGCATGCTGACGAGGTTCGACGTGAGCTGTGGCGGCATTTTTAGGCGCCGATTGCTTCGCCGAGTTGTGCTTGCTCAAGATGGCTTTAGTGTCTTCTTCCATACGAATGAAGTTGTGAGAACGAGCAACGGCATCTTGCAACGTCGTGGCGGTGCATCGATAGAGATCTTCTCGGAACTTACATTCCACAAGGAGATTGTTCCTCAAGGCATCGACGGCGATGTGGTCTGGGATATTGATTCTTGACACGACCGACTTAAAACGTTCCATGTAATCGCGAAGATTCTGATCCTTCGTTTGCTTGAGGTTCCAGAGAGTCGACGCCGTTGCTTCACGCTTGGTGAACATGATATAAGTCTTGAGAAAAGCCGAGGAGAGCTCTTTGAAGCTTCTAATTGAGTTCTCTTCGAGTCCCGAGAACCAGGTTAAGGCTTGCTCGTTGAGTGTTTCAATGAAAAGTTGGCAGTATCCCGCGTCTCTTTCATCGGGGGCGAGTCTGGCCCTCGCTACCGCAATATTAAAAGCCGTCAAGTGCTCGACAGGATCTCCTCCTGGTTTGTATTCCGGAAGACGCAACTTGTCCATCTTTCGGAGTTTGACCTCCGTCAGTTCCTCGGTGAAAGGAGTACGCGATGTTGATGCGATGACACTGTCAATCTCGGGTACTGCGCTCGTTGCTTGGTGGATCCTCGAACTCATTTGTTGGAAATTTAGTTTAAGCTCAGCGATTTCTCGGACAGATGATGGATCTGACGCTGTAGGAGAAGCATCGGCGGCTAGGGTTTCCGCGAGTTGAAGAGTGGGATCGACTGGGTTCGTCGTTCGTCCTTCTGCCGGAGTAGGAGGGTTTGTATTGAAGAGGTAACGACGGAGCGGTTGTGAGTTGCCGGTGGAGGCGCTAAGAGCAGCGACGATGGCGGCGAGCTGATCATTCGTCGTCTTCTGAACTTCTTCTTGATGAGCAAGTCGGGCTATGACTGAACTCATGAATTCCGATGAGAGGAGGGGAGGAGGCGGAGGAGGCGTGAGTGCCGGCTCCTCTCCTGAGGTATCAGGGTTCGTACCTCCGGTGGTCATATCGGTCTAGAAACGCTGGGTCTGTTGGCCCCACGGTGGGCGCCAATTGTTTGAGGTGAGTTTAGTCTCGGGTGAAGTAAACAATACTAGAAATGGGTCGAACAGAGGCGTTTATTAGATTTCGAGATGATGTTACAAAGGTGGAGAAAGTAAAAGCAAGCCGGAGCTCGTGAGAGCTTAAACCGGAAAAGTACAAATAGCAGAGAGATGATTGTACGGATGATAAACCCTAATCTCGCCGCTAAGTTTGTGTAGCTAAGTGTCGATGCCTTTCTCCTTTGCTTTCCTCTCCTTTTATACTCTGTTCGATTACCTTAACCTAATCTCTTTTTACTGATTGGGCTTTGTCGGCCCTTCGGGCCTGATTATGAGATGCTCGCTCCGAGCCGTTTAGTCGATCAACCTCGCTTCGCTTGCTCTCCGCTTCGACTAACGGCGCTTCCTGGTTAAGTTGAAGCCTCGAGAATCGGCTTCTGCGCCGACGTCGACTCGGTTTGCTGGACTGGGCTCTTTGTTCGATGGGCTTTGTGGATGGGTTAAATCCATCCCCAACAGTTACCTTGTACAAGTCTTTGTAGTTGATACAAAGTTTGAAACTCCCATCTTTCTTCGTAACAACAACACTGGTGTTCCTCAGGGTGAAGTACTCGACCTGATAAACCAGTATTAGATAGTTCCTTCAACTGCTTTTTCAACTAATCTATCTTTGCTGGGCCGAGACAGTATGGACCTCGTGACAGCGGTGCTGCCTCTAGTTCACGGTGAGAAAGTTATTGACGATTTACTACACGACCCAAAACTGAAACTAAAGGCATAGCGGTTTCCAGCGGTTACCTTGATCTGCGTACGGTGGTGATGAGGTCGATGTGGTCAATCTCCGCTGGTTCAATCTCTAGTATCTGCAAAAGCTCCACTATTTTTCTTGTTGATTTGGAGGAAATAAAGTTGATGGAGGTGAGTATTTATAGAGAATCATTCTGGGTTTCGGGAATGCCTGGACTTTAACGGACAAAACTTTTGGACTGAAATTGGGTCGTTACAATATGGTTCATAATTTTTTAAAAAATATGACCACGATTATTCTTGCTCGTATTGTCAACTATTTGAAAAGACTAACTGGTGTTTGCTCCATTAGACTTGCATCTTCTCGTATACTCACATCCTGACTCATTGCTTTCTCATATATTTAATTTGGTCATGATTATAATTAATATTGATCTACATGAATGTAAGAATGATATGCGTAAAGACCATAAAACAAAAATATTAGTAAATATGAAGCTGAAATATTGGTCAATTTAAAAGAATGATTGTTATGAAAATACTAGACTGTATGAGTACTCACTTCATAATTCACTGAGTCCTTTTTTTGTTTGGTTCTCATTGTCGTTTACATTCATCTGCATTAGATAACAAACACATTATTTTATGAATGAAATTAATAAAACTCCCTAAGGTAGTACCATAAATATTGCATATGCTCGTGTACTCACATCTTACTTTATTTGCTTCTACGTGAGTATACAAATGGTAGGTAAAGACATTGAAAAATCACAATATAGGTAAATGTTTTCCCTAACCTTCTCCCCGAGATGCAAAAGTTCTGGAACCAGTAATCATGACGGTCGGTGGCAGTTCTTGAAAGTCAGAGGCAGTCGGTATATCTGTAAGGACGGCTAGGCGCGAAGGTTTGTGGAGAGCAGAGGAGTCTGCGTTTAGGAGCTCGCTCGTTAGATTCGAGATTTTCTCCTCCTTTCGGTCTTTGCTGTGTCGGTGGCGGTGTGTCGGCCGCTTTGAGGTCCTATCAGCTAAATCAAACGTTTTCTTTGCCTCATAGTGGGCGTATCTGCCTCTCAGTCTTTGTCTTCTCTGTCTTTCCAATGGAGTCTTTCGGTGCCTCTGCGGATTAGGGTCCATCTCCGATGAATCGCGGCTATATGATTAGTAGGGTCTTGTGTTCCGATGGTTGAAGCAATCCTCATGGTTTTGTTGGGCTCTTGTTTAGCGGGTCGGATGTGTCGTTCTTGTCAAAAGTCCTCCTCTCCCGTTTGACCATGCGTGTAGGATGGCTCTGTTCTGATCTTCTTGGATTGGTCTGTTTGGGTCTATCCTTGTTGATTATTCATGTACTCTTGCTCAAGATAGTGGGAATGTCGCTAGCAGGCTCCGCTATCTTGCCTGAGTTACAAGATGTGACCATCTCATCTCCAGTGGCGACGTGCAAAATTGGCGGCAAAAAACATCTTGCAATGTGGTGGAGTCGCGGTTCCTCTCTTGTCAGTCCCCGATACACCGTTCTGTGTCAACAATTAAGATGTGATGGATATTCAGAGCTACTAAGGTTCGTCGTAGTTTTACCGTTTGGTCTCGATTTAGTAATCAGTCAGTTTAGGACAGGGTTTCAACAGGTTGTGGGTTTATTTTTGTGACTTCCCTCTTAGTTAAATTAGTTTGTGTAGTTTAGTTATTGTAGTAGCTATTTACTTGTATCTTTGTAATCTTCTACGAAAATCAAAAATAGTAATAATATTTAACATTTTTACCAAAAAAGACTTATTTAATATATTTATGCAGTTCTTCCAATTTTTAAGGATCTTTTATTCTTTTGTTTTTTGGTATAACTAGTTGATATCCCGCACTTTGTGCGGACTAATATATATAACAATTTTTAATTATAATGTTCATTTTTATTAAAAAATTTATTAAATTAGATACAATTTTAAATTAATATTTTAAATATACTTCAACATCATATTGGTAATAAATATATTAAACTATGTTATTTTGTTTCATATTTTATATTTAAGATGTGAGTTTTGGATCAAAATTTTTCCATGGTAATAATCAAATTAGGAAATCTGGATTTGAAATTAAACACTTATTGTATTTGGACCGAAAAGAAACCCACTGGCACGGAAAGGATTATATAAAAACTACAACCCATAAAACGTCAACAAAATAACAATAGTCTAGGGGTGTTCAATCCGGTAAAACCGACTACTGAAAACCGAACCAAACCAAAATAAAGAAAATAGTTTGGATTTGGTAGTATCGAATAAACCAGATAGATGTTATTTTAAGAAGCCATAATATATGGATATGGTTCAACATATTAACTGATTCAACCGAATAAACTGAAGAAACCGATTAAATTAAATATATTAGTATACTTATGTATAATTTTTATAATAATATATATATTTGGATCAATATTTCCAATAAGAATCAGAGAAATAGCTATAATATTAGTCATTAAGTCGTAAACTAAATATAAGATAAACAAAATTATGATATTATTTGTAGATATTGTTAATATCAATTGTTAATATCTATTTTCTTAATTAAATGTTCTAAATATCATATAATTATATATTAAATATATATTTTTAAATAGTTTATATATCAGTAAAATAATTTAATTTTTATTAATTATTTTAAATATCATGATAAATATATATATTAACATACTTTTTTAAATAATAAGATTAATTAAACTAATTATTTATCCTAAAATTATGGAAAAGATGATAAATAAACAAATTCACTAAAATCATGGAGAATATGATATGTTTGATTTGTGGCCACATATTTTGCGTCTTACCTCCCTAGTAAATCCAGAATAGAGGGATTCTACGAAAGTTCCTATATTATCTCAATAATAGAAGCATTTTCAAGATTCAAGCAGTTGCAAAAAAAAAAAACCTGTCCATCCCTTTCTGCAATTGCTTTCTAAAAAAGCGGTGTGATATTGCTTCCATCTCAATCACTGATACTATAATGGCTTCGTCTTCTTTTTCTCTTTCTCCTCTATCTTCTCTGCCTCCAAATTGGAAGCACCATGTCTTCCCGAGCTTCCATGGGGCAGATGTCCGCAGATCCTTTCTTAGTCACATTCTGAAAGAGTTTAGAAGCAAAGGAATTGACACTTTCATTGACGATGATATCGAGAGGAATAAGTCGATCGGTCCCCAGCTTATCGATGCTATTAAAGGATCGAAAATTGGGATCATCTTGCTCTCCAAGAACTATGCTTCTTCGTCTTGGTGCCTAAACGAGTTAGTGGAGATCATGAAGTGTAGGACAGAGCTTGGTCAGACAGTTATGACCATTTTCTATGAAGTGGATCCAGCTGATGTAAAGAAGCAGAGGAAAGATTTTGGGAAGTCCTTTAGAAAAACGTGTAAAGGCAAAACAAGTGACGAGATTGAGACATGGAAAAAGGCTTTGGAAGGTGTGGCCACCATCGCTGGTTACCATTCAAACAACTGGTATACATTTGTTTTTTACTTGTTCTAACTGATATTTCGCAATAGGACATTAACTCTATCTCTCTCCTTTTTTATCCCACTACTTATATTATATATATATATATATATATATATATATATATATTCTGTAGCTTTACAACTTATAAGAATACCAACAACTACGTATTTTAATGGAATTATAAATTATTTTTTCTATTTTTTAGGGATAATGAAGCAGCCATGATCGAAAAAATAGCAACTGATGTTTCAAACATTTTGAATAGTTCCACGCCAACAAGAGATTTCGAGGAGTTAGTTGTACCGGGAGCTCATATGGAAAAATGGAATTATTTTTTTTTGAATGTCTAAGAGGTTCTGGACACGTAGGCCTATACTTTTATGGCGAAATTTGTATTATCTAATTTCATTTTTATTTGAAGAGTAAACCCTTTTTAAATTGATAATTGGTTATTTGACCTTTAGAATCCGATATAGAAGATCACTACACGAAAACACTTAATTCGTAAGGAAAAATTGCAAGGGAAACTTTGCTTCACAAAATTGTATTGGAACTACAAGGAACATGTTACCTGGCAAATTTGCGAGGGGATATTTTTCTTGCAAATGTGTGAGGGTTTTGTGAGGCATTTTCATGTCGGTTTCAGTCCATTGCAATTGCTTTGCAAAAAACAAGTAAAGTTGTTGAAACACATTTGTTTCTGTGAATACTGAATTTTTGCAAGGAGAAATTTTTCGCAAATCCCCTGCAACTTTTTAAAAAGTCTATAAATAGCTGACATAAAATCTCGACAACGACAGTACAACCGAGTGAGATCTGGCTTTTGACTGAGACGATAAATAATTTTACGATTTGGGTTTGAGAAAAGACAGTTGTGCTATTTGGGATTTAATAAAAAGAGGAGACTGTTCGGGTTTTTGCAGAAAAGAGAAAGGGTTATTCAACTGTCCCGATACTTTGCATCATTATTACTTTGGCGTGCAACCGTTTCAATCTCCAATTACGACAGACAGGTGGCCGACCCCTGTATTTCCCTTTTCTTAGGAAAATAGGGACAATTTCGGTATTATCATAAAAGTAACAGTATCGTATCCACTTAGCTAATAAATTTCTGATTCGTTGATATGCACTGCAAAAACCCTAAATAAAATACTTAACAAAGTAAAACAAAAAAAAAAAGGTAGAGAGAAAAATATCTTTCAAACATGAAATATACGCATTACAGACATTGATGTACAATCATAAAGATCCAAAGACTGGTGAAGTGACGAAAAAGTATTGTGCTAGATTATGGGGATTCTTACAACATGCAACTAACCAACCATTCGCGAGAGAACATGGTAAAATATTTTGTCCTCGTAGAAAATGCAAGAACGAGCCATATTTAGAAATAGATACTGTAAAAAAGGCATCTATATAATAGATTATTTAAACGAAACTACTACATATGATTTTTGCATGGGAATTGCATCAAGTCGTAGTACAGACCAAAGATTTGAACTATCAAGTTATAATGCTTATTATTATGAGTACCATGCACAAAATATGTTTGGAAATAATGTGTGCGATGGGTATGAGAAACATGGAAATAAGTATCATGACATGGTTACCGATGCATTTCATGAAGTTGTCCTTCCTAATAGTAACAGGAAAGAACCTAACATAGAAGCAAAACAGTTTTATAATATGTTAGACGCAGCAAAAAAAAACCCATATAAAGAGGATGTATAGAAGGGATTTATAGATTATCACTCACATCTAGGATGATGAATCTTAAAATTGATTAGAATCTAAATGAGAATTGCATGGATTCATGAGGTCAACTAATTAATGAGTATTAATTAGAAGGTAATCTTGCTGCTGAAAATTTCTATGAAATTCATAGGTTAGTAGCGGATCTTGGTCTACCATCTAAATCATCGATGTATGCGTTGACAACTGCATGATTTTCTGGAAAGACGATAAGAAACTACTGGAATGCCGATTTTGTGGAAAACCGAGATATCTAGAAACTACAAGAAAGAATTGTGTGTCGTACCAAAATATGTGGCAACTTACCAATCACAAACAGATTAAAGCGTTTATATCACTCGGAAAGGGCAGCCACGTCAATCAGGGGCGGATCCAGAAAATAATTTAACATGGGGCACAACATATATACATATATATTGTATTTATGAAAAACTTATCATAATATATAAATATATATATTTATTAAAACTTTAATTATGTATTAATTAATTAAATTATAAATTATAAATTTTTAAAGAACATTTAAACAACCACTTTTCAAAAACTTGAGTCAGTTGATAAGATAAACAGGTTTTTGTTATGTTGGATACTTTTTACTGATTATTTTAATATAAGTATTGAAAATAAAACTAGATTCTGACCCACCCTTTTAAAGGGCATGTATATTTTTTGTTTTAATTTTTTTGAGAGATTTAATTTTTATATTTGTGTTATTTTTTGTAATCATATTTATGTTTAAAATTAATTTAATTTAATATAATTTTTGGTAACTATATTAAATATGTCAAGTTGCATAACTATACACTTATGCCATATGCATTTTAAAAATTATTTAGAACTTTATTTCTAAAGTTTGCAACATATTATATTTTCTTAACAGTTACCTAACATAGTTAGATATGAATATTTGTACCCAAATAACCTGACTCGGGATCAACCCGAAAATTAAAATCTCATACTCTATTAGACATGGTCTATATATTCGAATGGTTCTTAAAGTGTTTTATCCAGAAACCAATGTCAAATCCAATCCACACCGAAAACCAAACAAATTTTCAAAAAAATGCTTGACAAAAGTAATTTACAGTATATTCTGTTATATACATATATATGGATTAATATGGTCTTCACTAACTTTAAGTAAAATCACATTTAATAAATATTTTTAATCGAATAAACTATTTAAACCCCTTAAACTAAAACCCGTAAAATATAATTTATAAATAATACTTCCATAATAATATCAACTTAAATAGTTTTAATAATCTTAAATTTATTTCCAAACATATACTTTGTAGAATTTGGTTGGACTAAAGTTTATGTACATTAACTGGTTTTGTTAAGTAATTAAATTTTGTATTGAGAATATATGGAAAATATAGTTTCAGATTGAAGCATCCTATTGATTTTGAATTTTGATGAATACTGCATTATTCGAAGAATTAAAGAATAAATAGCTAAGATATTATATTATTATTTCAAATTGGTACATGTAAGATTTGCAACCAATATGATTTAAATATACCTTTAATAATTCGGATTTAGAAAAAAAATTTTATAATACTTTAATATCATATATAATAGAAAGTTGTTTAAATATTAAACATTTTTGAATTTTTAATTATAACAATTTTTAAAATACTATCATACTATTAAATAACATTGGCCGGTTAATAAGTAAGAATAATAATAATTTTATAAATGTAAACAGTTCGTTTGTTGAAAACATAATGAAATGTTTAAGAATCAAATGAATAAATAATATTGATTAAACATATTAATTAATTATTCGTAGGTTAATAGTCAAACCAAAAGGAAGGAAAAATTATATATCTGAAAGTGAGGATAAGTAATATAACAAATGACACATGTTAAACTATTACTTTAAATATAATAGATAAAACCATGGCATTTGGTATGAACTAAAATGAAGAAGTAATATTCAATATTTATAACAGTAGCTGAATATATGTATTTGGGGGAAGTCGGTTCCTAAAATTTTGGAACTAAAGTAGAGGTTGCAAAATTATTTTATTAGAAGAAGTAGTTATGGTTATAATTTGCGTTGCCAAAAAAAGTCGTCATACAATTTTTTTTTGTATTTATTAAATAAATAGTTGGACTTAACATTTATCGGTAGGTCATATTTTTGTTTTGATAGAATAGATTGATAAAATAATTGTTAAACTAAAACTTAAACAAAATAATTTATATTTTTGAAAAGGTAAAAGCTAATATTCAATCAAAGGAAGAAAAGCAAATCTTTTCTATTAGATAGCATAAAGCAAAAGATAAAAAAAAAACTTATTTTATAAAAATGTGACTAAAATATAATAAAGTAAACACAAATCTGAAGAAAAAACGCTCACTGGTGTCGAACATGGGTTGAATGGGGGCACATTTGAACATTTTAAACCACCAGAGCTGACAGTTTCTATCAGTGGATTTATATGCATAAGATACCTCCTCAGAGGGTGGGTCCGCCCCTTACGTCAATGAGATGGCATGCCCATCATTTGGTAAAAGATTGCGAGGTTACACATCCTTTGGGTGCTAAGGCATGGAAACACTTTCAAACGGTATAGTCCCTTTGTGTGCTAAGGCATGGAAACACTTTCGAACATGGAGGTCAACAACAATTCGTTGTCTCCTAGTGGTTGACCTCCATGTTCTCTAGACAAATAACCCGTTTTCGATTCCTCTTTGATGTATTTTATTTAATTTACATTATTAATTCAGGTACCCATCGGGTTTCGGGTTTGGGTCGGGTCGGGTCTAAGACCCGCGGGTCCTCTGCAACAAGACCCGATAGGGTAATTTGATCGGGTCGGTTCTTACCCGAACCGGGTTTATTCGGGTCGGTTTCGGGTCGGGTCTTCGGATCCGGATAAAATGCTCAGACCTACCCGATATTAGCTAAGGTGAGGGCTATTCTCGTAATTTCTCGTACACAGTTTAAGACTTCAAATATACATAGTTTAATTTTAATATGTCTTCTCTTCTTGAATTGAGTTTTAGTGGAATCTATTTGTTAGTTGATGTGTTAAACTGGAAATGAGACGTTAGAAGATTCAACATTGTTTGTTTCATTTAAATATAATAAATGTATGTGGATATTGCAGTAATCTTCTGATTGTATGTGGTCGGGCATTCTCCCGACTATTGGTAGCCTGAGACTCTCCAAACTATAGGTGGTCGGGCACTCTCCCAACTATTGGTGGCCTGGAACTCTCCAGACTATAGGTGGCATGACATTCTTCAGACTATAGGTGACTCCGACTTTATGAGCCTTCTGGTGTGGATGTCACGATTGTTACGTATTCATAGAAGCTCTTACCGTTTGCAATAGCTGAGCTATTACCAAATTTGCGAGAGAATTACACTCACAAATCTCTTATTGCAAGGGAATATCTGCCTCGCAAACTTGGGAGGGAACACTTCCTCGCAAATTTGCAGCGGGATCATAGGCTCGCAATATTTCCCTCACAAATGTGCAAAGGAATATATTCCCTTACAGTTCCCTTGTAAAGTTGGGAGGAATATTGTCAATCGAAAATTTGTGAGGAATTTATTTTCTCTCGCAATAACGATTTTATTGTGAACATGTTTTATTTGCGACTAAGGACTTGCGAGTAAATGTCTTTCTTCGCAAATAACAATTTGCAAAGGAATTGAGAGGGTTTTTTTCACACAAATCGCATTGTTTCTTGTAGTGGATACATAACATTACTATTGATTAATTTGGATTAAGTGAATATATTTGGATGTATCAAAGGATACTATCAAAGACCTTACTAGGTATGTACAATGCACAACTAAAACTACATAATAAATATTGTCTCAGGTGATAAATTAGAAAGATACAATGTATCTTCACTAAGAGACAAGAAAGTGTTTCTCATTTTTGTATTTACGTCTTTAATTAATGGATTTTCAAAATCAAATTCTAACTAAAAAATCATGGCAACAATAATTACTATACATAGTTTTAAGTATTCTTTGTCTTTTTCTATTTTATAATATATAAATGTGTTTAGAAATAATTAATTCCATATATATATATATATATATATATATATATATTTCGTAATTCAATATACATACATTATATTGTAATTATTTTACTAATTCCATGTATACATAATAATTAATTCCATAATAATTCGCTACCTAGCTTTAAATAGTTAATAAACAATATTTTTTTTAAAGATATATAATTATATTTTTATTATTTATAAGTAATAATTGAAATAAAATCACATAAAAAGAATCATTTATATAATATATAGATTAATATAAAAATATATTATGTTATATATATTTTCACATAAATAATAGTCCGATGAAAATTCGGTATGATTATATTTATATATATTTTTAAATAGTATATACAACAATTTTATTATATATTATCATAAAATTATGATCCATAAATAATAAAATACATTTGTGTGGATATACTGGTCATATTCTAAAATATGGATGATAAAATTGATGATTTGCAAGATAAAATAAAATTAGTTAGTATAAACTATAAAATTATTGTATTTATAAAAGTCATATTAAACAATTATTTACACAGATAAATGTAAAAATATATATTATCATTTATAAAAGGGTAAAAAAAAAGACAAACACCCACGCAGGTGCGCAGGTCAAGCTCTAGTATGAACACAGGATCAACCATATTTTCAAAAGAGATTTCAATCAGCTGTTGAGGCTGTGCAAGTATTATGTCCTTAAGTTTTTGTCTAGAAAATCCCTATTTTTTTTTTTTACAAATCTTGTTATAGAAGTTACATGGCTTCCTGGTAAAACTCCTTCTAGGTCTAAAGGTTATGATGGGCTCTTACATTAGAGAAATGTCTGAGCAGGAACAGAAAAATGCACTACCAAAGTTAAGGTGTCCACTTGAAACAGAAATTGAATGGTGAAAGTAGAACACCATGAAGAGCTGAACCAAGTGGCATGAGGAGAAGCTCTTCATGTGGTGCAACGAAGGAACTTAAGTGAGACAAACTACTATACACTCCAAGGTAAACAAGGAAGATCACATGAGTGAATGTGTGGGGGCAAACCGTCTAGTATGCATGTGAAGGACAGCTTTAGGGAAGCAAGGCTATCATCACTCAAAGGAGCAAAAAAGGACAAAATGGAAACCTTCAGGAGTCCATTCGAGTGTGGCAATCACTCATGATGCAGAGAAGACGAATAATGCAGCAAGTGCATGCGAAAAGCACACATGCATCAATTGGTGCATATTGGCGTGAGAAGTATAAAGTCTCGCAAGGTGCAAGGTGAAGTATGACGTACAAAAGTGAAGTATGGGCATGAGTAAAGAAGCCCAATCATTATGTACATAATGCCACCAGCCTACTTAGACATTATGAAGCTTAGTGTAGTCCAATTAGTTTGTCTACATAAGGTGTCCAAGAAGAAGAATCCAATTAGCACAAGGAAAAACCATGAAGAAGACCAGTCCAACAAGGATCCAGCAAAGAGAAGCGGCCTGGTGAAGGAAGAAGCAAGCAACTATACAAAAATCAACAATAGCTGCTTTCTTATTTCAGAGGAAAGAAAATGACTGAGATATTTTCCCACATACTAGAGGTGGCCCACGGTTTCTTCAGCCTGTTTTAGCTCTTGGTTTTACTTTGTATTAGAGCAATGATGACAATACTAACGTGAGATGAGCTTTAAGCCTGTTTAGTTGTTGTTTATGTATAAGTATATATGTATTGTGATGAATGAAAGTTAAGAGAGCCATTGAGCTCATTCCCTCTATGATAAGATTTTCACCAGAAATGTTTGGGTTTACTAATTCACAATAATCAACATGGTATCGAAGCTCATTTTATTCCATGTATTCTCAAGTTTTCAACATGGTTTAAGAGCAGTGTTTTGCCCAATCCATCAAAAAGCTTTGCAAAACTAAAAAGAAGAGCAAGAGCTCTGTCCAAATCATTTACATAAGCTTGGTTATTAATACCCATGGAAAAGCTCAAGTTTTTAGGACTTTAATACTCTGGTTACTTATTTCCACACTCACAATTCTCTAAGGATGGGGGCGTGCCTAACGAGAAAGAAATGATGTTCACCTTTAAAGTTTTCAGAGAACTATTTGAGAGATATTGTTTTTAAGCTGCTGAAGATGTACCCTTGCGAAGACCATGATGGTCCAGAAGACAAGGAGCTGAAGTTCAGTATCCTTGCAAGCAAGTGGCGTCTTCCATTCAAATAAGAGGATTATGGAGCTGTTAAAAGCAGCTATGGAGATTGATATCGCTCAAATTACTTTTGAACAACCTTTTCTCTCAAATAAGTGATCATATTGTAGTATTTATGGATCAAATCTACATGGAGCATGAACACATAATAAACTATAGAAATAAAGATTAAGCTAGATAAATAATTATTAAATTAGTAAATAATAGAAAACAAGTAAATAGTTGGTTGTAATTTATTATACAATAAAATTAATTTATTTATTAACCCGCGGTTCGTCCGCGGTTAACTCAGTGACCTAGTGACCCGGTAAATCGTCCGGTTCAGTATCCGAGTCGGGTTTAAAAACATTGGTTGTAAGATATATGGGATGAAAGCTAAACTTAGAGGGTTTCAGGCAATCAGTGTATCAGTTATAGATGCTAAGAGAGTATGATGAACCGTCCTATAACTTGAATTCAAAAGTAAGATATCCAACTTTCGCTGCGAGTCTAATGAGATGTTTAATCTATTACTCCAGCTCTCACGTGTGAGTAAGGAACGAGTGTCGATCGGTACTACAAAGTGCCAATCAATACCTCTTTATACAAGCATTAACGCCATAATCAATATGTTCACTAGATGATTAGACCATCTCTCGCATACGCCTAACGACCTAACTCATCAAAATTATTATCAAGTAAAGAACTCACTTTTGTGGTTGTCTATTATCCTAAGTTCATGGTTCTAGTTAGTTACTTTACAACACAATCAGATAGATCAATTCTGTGAAAGATCCTAATTAAGTCACCATAGCAGTTCTATCTTATCAGTAATTCATCAAAACCCTATATTCTGCACTTAAAATCAGTCCAATCCCAAAATCTCCGACTATGCATCTCTCTTGAACCATGTCAATGCTTCTCCTTTGACGCAGAAGTATACAATATCAAGTTTTAATTCATCTCCATAGATCTTGAATTCAAATAATTTCTCCAATTTCGTGAACCAAACTGAAGGATTTGTTCCCACAAACACATGCATCTAACTGTGGATAACATTATGACGAATGTTTAAGTTCAATATACCAGATCGATAACCTATATGAGAATCCTTTCGGTTTTGTTCTAGAATCATGGAATGTACCTAGTTCTGAGATGATTCTGGCGATGTGCACAACTCCATGTGTTTTTTTATTTCTCGAGAAGTTGGAGGATCGAACATAGTTGATAATCCATATCATCAAAATGCGTCTCTATCTTCTTCCTAGCTCGATCCAATCTTATGTAACCTCCCTTTAAGAACTACAAATCCATAGGCTGTGATTTGATCTCAAAATCACCAATTGTTTCCCCATGCACCAAACTCGTCGCAACGACCTTTGCCTTCGACATCGTAACTATTCGCTTCGCTCCACCAAATAAGACACTCGACGCCTACACTTCCGATCAACACCACAAAGTCAAAATCTGCTTCCAACCGAATCTAATCTACGAGTCTTGCCGTGAATTGTCTTTTCACCTAAATTAGCTCGCGATCGTTGATCACTGCTCCGTCAACACTCACACCACGTTGGATCTGAACCGGTTTCACAGCACCAATTGTTAAATATGAAGATAGGATCCCAACTCAACACTGTTTATTACTGTAAACAACGATTGATTACAAGATAGCTTGAGGCTTGTATTAATCTACACTACTCATGTCGAGTACATTTTGAATCATTAATCTCATAGCGAATGTATTTAAGGTTATGAGTTAATATTATATTATCTAGGTTTAGAAAATATGCGACAAAATCAAAATTTATTTTTATATGCCGGTAAGCATTACAACTTTTTTTTTGGTAGGATGCAGGGGAAAAGATCCCCTAGGTAAGCATTACAACTTCATAATCAGACAATTCAGACGACAGACAGTGAAATTAACTGAACTTTGGGCTGTGAGAAGCACGGGAGGTAATCCTAGTCTTATCTTAAACTAAAGTGCTCGCACCCATTTTCCTTATCTTTTTAAAACATTTCATCTGTTTTCTCTATCTCCACCCGATGGGGACTCTCACGAGCGTGGCTTTCGCAGCTGCCACTAACATCAGATTCGGATCGTTTCATTGCAATCTCCGGGAGAAGATTAAGACACCAATGCCTAAGGTTACTTCACCATTGAGAGAGAGATACTGTTTCTCTAGCCCTGAGGAAACCCGCGTATTTAAGGCTGTAAAGTGTTTAGGGAATGATCAAAACGGTAGCAGAGGAATCGACGGCGGAGAAAACAGAGACACCAAGTCGTCCGTTATTAGAGATTCAACTGTTGAAACTGCTTCGCGTGAAGAAGAAGATGATGATGCAGACGAGAAAAGTAACAGTAGCAGCATCAACGAGTTCGGTTCCGACAAGACTCCTTATGTTTCTTCAAGGGTACACAGTCTTGTCTCTGATTTCAATTGTGAAACTGAGTCTTGTCACTATGATTCCTGGATTCAATCAATAATACTTCCTCATTGTTCTTCACACTATTTAAAGCCAAAAAGAAAAATTGTTTAGTGGAGACTTGAAAGTTGTTTTGTGGATTAAGAGTCTGTTACACATTTGCAATTAGAAAAATAGGAACTAGGAAGCAACTAAAGAGCAGTTGGTGTCTTTTTTTTTTCAGCCATCAACTGAATCTCCTATTGATCCGACATACAGCAGCTTCCAAATAGACTCATTTAAGCTAATGGAGCTTCTTGGACCTGAGAGAGTAGACCCTGCAGATGTCAAGTTAATAAAGGACAACATCTTTGGCTATTCAACATTCTGGGTGACGAAAGAAGAACCCTTTGGGGATCTCGGAGAGGGCATCCTATTTCTTGGGAACTTAAGAGGAAAAAGGGAAGATGTTTTTGCAAAGCTTCAAAGAAAACTGGCGGAGCTTGCTGGCGATAAGTATAATTTGTTCATGATCGAGGAGCCTAACTCGGAGGGACCAGATCCACGCGGCGGTGCACGTGTTAGCTTTGGTCTGCTTCGTAAAGAAGTCTCGGAGCCAGGACCAACCACGCTCTGGCAGTATGTGATTGCCTTCATATTGTTCCTTCTGACTATTGGTTCCTCTGTAGAATTGGGAATTGCTTCTCAGGTATACCCTACTTTTATCCCAGGAGCACTACTACATCATTATGTCACTGATTACTTAATTGATTGACAGATTAACCGTCTACCTCCTGAGGTGGTAAGGTATTTCACCGATCCAAATGCTGTTGAACCACCTGATATGGAGCTTTTGTATCCATTTGTAGATTCTGCATTGCCTTTGGCATATGGTGTCTTGGGAATTCTTTTGTTTCATGTAAGTTGCAGCTTGTTGTGTTTCTTTCATATTCATATTCATATACATATCAAGCAGATATGCTTCTTTTTGAAATGATAAGCCTTTTTCCTATATTGGTGATATGTGGTTTTCTTATTTTTGCTCTCATTAATATTTTTTAAACAAATTTATTTGCAGGAATTGGGGCACTTTCTTGCTGCAGTTCCAAAGAAAGTAAAGCTTAGCATTCCTTACTTCATTCCAAACATTACACTCGGAAGTTTTGGTGCAATCACACAGGTGGTATTCTTCATTCTTTCAAATTCAGGGAGCTTATCTCTCCTGTTGATCTCTCTACGTAATTCACATCTACAAGAAGACATTTTATTATCTTTACTTCTCTACTTAAAAATATTTATTGAAGACAAGACTATTGGCTGACGCTGCTTACTTGATTTTGTACAGTTCAAGTCGATTCTTCCCGACCGGAGTACAAAAGTTGACATTTCGCTAGCTGGTCCATTTGCTGGAGCTGCACTCTCAGTTTCCATGTTTGCTGTTGGTCTGTTTCTATCTACTAACCCAGATGCAGCTAGCGATCTGGTGCAGGTCCCTAGCATGTTATTCCAAGGTTCATTACTTCTTGGACTCATCAGCCGAGCAACCCTGGGATACGCGTAAGCTCTCTACCGCTAGCGACATTTCAACCTAGACAAACAAAAAAAATAAAAAAAATCTTAACTCCAACATCCTTTTCTGTCGATTGCAGAGCTATGCATGCTACAACAGTTTCGATCCACCCGCTTGTTATTGCTGGATGGTAGCGTCTAGTGCCTTGGCTTATAACACCCTACTATTCATCAGAGAAATGGTTACAATTTTTAACGTGCATACAAATTTATTTAATTGTTAAGGTGTGGTTTAACAACAACGGCTTTTAATATGCTTCCTGTTGGGTGTTTGGATGGAGGAAGAGCTGTACAGGTACTTGTCTCGTTTTTGCAACAGTTGTAGATTCTTCAATGCCTAATAGCATAGTATAATTTTTGGTTTACAGAACCTGAAAAAATTCCTGAATCGTATTAAGGAAAAGGCTTCTTGTCATTAGAACTTGCTGCAGTTGATTCACGTGTGTTGTATTATTAAATATTCTCAAAATTCTTCTGAGAAACAACTATGGACTGACTGAAAAGGTTCCAAGATATTCATGCAAGGGATCAGAATGTTAACATTATAACATCACGTCTGAAACATGGTTATGGCTTTCGTGCAGGGCGCATTTGGGAAAAATGTACTGGTCACATTTGGGTTGTCAACCTATGTAATGCTTGGACTCAGAGTGGTATATTTCAACTGTTCTGAGCCATTTTTTTGGCGTTGATATAATTTGTGCTCTTGAACCTGAACCTGCGAGTTTAATTCCCCTTACTTTTTCCTACTTTTCAGCTCGGTGGCCCTTTGGCACTTCCTTGGGGTCTCTACGTGCTAATCTGCCAGGTACAAAAAATTTCTGAACTTTGTACCTTCAACCATGCAAGCTGTTTCTAAAAAATACAATTTTCTTGAACAGAGAACACCCGAAAAAGCATGCTTGAACGATGTGACCGAGGTTGGAACATGGAGGAAGGCACTTGTCGGGACAGCAATTATTCTTGTTGTTTTGATACTCCTGCCTGTATGGGACGAACTCGCAGAAGAGGTAGGCATAGGGCTTGTAAACACATTTTGATGTTGTAGTTAGGGCCAACAAGATGTAAAATTTAGTTTTGTTATGTATAAGATTGCCAGATATAACGAGTCATATTTGTACGATGTAAGCTGATGAAGAATAATTTGTACTTCTGATATGTGCTTTTACTCCACATTATACATATATTACATCCGGCTCTAAAATGGCAACATCTTTTATCCATTGTACAAGGAGATGATAAAGAGAGTATTATTTAGCAAGGACGATATACAAAACATGATAATCTCGTAGAGTTTGCTTCTACTAGCACTTGCGACAAGATAAGATTGGTCTTAAAGATAACGTACCAAAGAAGATGTCATTTGCCAAGAGAACGCAACGATCATAACTTCGTGGAACTATCCATCCTCCTTATATATTAATTTAACTTTTGCTTACGTATCGATCATAGGTGAATTTTTACAAAATTATTATAATTTGGTTATAAACTTATCTTTTTTTCTAGATCTAAATAAAATAAATAAAAATTAAAAATTATCTGCCAATCAAATTATAACAATTTTGTAAGAGTTTATTTATGATTGACAAGTAAGCAAAAGTCACTAAAGTGACTTCTCAATTAATATATAAATAAGATACCACTTGCCAAAATAATTTACATAATATTACAAATAATGATTTATGGTAACTAATCAAATTAACAACGAATACCACCTTTGTAATACCTATGTTTTCTTGTAGTGAAAATTTCGGAAACTACCAAATCCGCAGCAGCATTCAACATGCTATTGACTTCTACTCACATCATGAAGACCATGGTTTTCACTCAATGAGACACAAATATGCATAATATTTGTCTTGGACTATATGATAAAGTTTACAAGTTATATGCCTTTACAATCTTCCTGCAATTTGTTCGCCTTTGACTTGTTCGTCTTTGACCTGAAAGACCAATAGTTACATTTGTCAGATATATAATTTATATAAACGAGGATCGGATACAAAGGATTCATCACCTACATAAATTGCCGATGATAAGGTTCAACGAGTTTAGGATATTGGATCTTTTAGATGAGAAAAACAATGCAAATCTTTTCTTTTTACTAGTCTTTTTATTTATTTTCTAATTTCTAATTTCTAATTTTTGGAGATTGATAATAACATTTTTATTATTGGAAATATTTTTTTTTAAACGCTGATTTATTATGATATTACAATTATGATATAAGAAAAATTACATAGACGATTCGACAACCGACAATACTACATGCATAACTGCATCACTTGAGCTGTCTTATGAAAATCCGATCCCTTATAAGCCTTTCTTTAATAGTCTGCATAATTGTTTTAATAAATTGTTTTCTCCGGGACTTAAAACTTAAATTTCCTCTAATCTGCAAAAAATTGTATAGTCTGAAATTCGAACCCCAGACCTGGGTGTAGAAACCTTTAAACCTTAACCACTAGGCTAAGGTGCTTCCACTATTTCTATTTGAAATAGTTAGCTAGATGGAAATGCCCAAAAAATTAGACCTTTCTAACCATTTTTTTTTCTTTAAAAGGATACCATTCTCATTTTTGTTTAAGATGAGATATTCTAACAAATAACCATATCATATTAACATGGACGCTTCATGTTTAGGCTAATAAAAGCATAGAAAGAGGTGGGTGGATACAACATTGGTAAAATAGATAAATCAAGAGTAGTTTAAATCGATGGTACCAATTCAACAACCACAGACTACTGCAGAAAATCAACCCCTTTCTACCTTTAAAAGCATGTCCTCCCTCTTACTTCACTCCTTCCATAAAGTTTTTAAGTCAAGATCCTTTTCTGTTGTCGATATATATATTTTACAAGAAAATTAGTTTGTGATATTTCACTTTAAAATCAAAACATTCAAAGAGGTAATTTTTTTTTACTGTTTTATTTTCATTAAAACTACATTTACTTCTTCTTTTGTCTATCTCTTTTTCCTCTTTGTTTTCAGTTTCAGTAAAATTTTAATTATAAGAATACAAAGAGTACAATACCTTTTATTTCAGTTTAGTTTATATACAGTATGATATAAAATATACTCTTTTACGAAACTCTTTTATACTGAGAATTGTGATCATTTGAAACAAAATACAATTACTTAATATATGTTCAGTAACAAATGCAGAAACACGGTGGAGATGAACCAAAACTTCGGAAATACCGTTGCTTAGGAATGAAACATTGAAGTTCGAACATCTATTTTACTAAAAGTGAAGTACAAATAATATTTTCATATTTTAAGTGAATTCTTACCGTTTTTATTCTATTTTTAATTAATTGTAACCATTTTATTTATTTGTTTTTTTTCTAAATAATTTGACATCTTTTATTAGAGAAGTACTAAACATAACTTACGTATTTTGAAGTTTTTTATTATATCTTTTACATTTTTTTCAATCTTTTTAACTATTTCATTAATTATTTTTACTGTAATACACTAATACTTCAACAGCATTTATTTTACATATTCCCTATATATTAATCCTAGAGTATTATAACATCTTTTCGTATCCACGTGTCATCACGAGAATGATTATTAGATTTGTTAGAAAATAAGTTGGTTCATATAAACATATATTATGCTTTTTGTTAAACTAACTATCAAATTAATTAATAGTGTACAATAAAATATTTTTCATTCCTTATATAAAAGTTACAGAATTATCTAATATGATTAACATATATATGACAATTAATGATTATGAATAATACATATTTGATAAAAATAATTTCTAACCTCTCTCTCTTTTGTTTAATTTTATACTATTAAAATAAATTAAACAATCACATTAAGCATATAATAAAAACAATTAGATTTTTTCTTATATGTTATACTTTGAATTTTTAAAAACAACTATAAATTACTAAAAATAGTAAAAATCCCACATTAAAAATTTTGTGATCAATGGTTTTAACTTTTTTTTTGTTCAAACAAGATACAAATGATCATATATCATAGGGGTGGACGTTCGGATACACGTTCGGATTTGTATCGGATATTTCAGTATAAAGGTATAGAACCCGTTCAGGTATTTCTACACTTCGAGTCGGGTTCGGATATTTTATGTTTGGGTTCGGATATTTTGGGCTGGGTTGGGATATTTAAATTTTGAAGAAAAAATAAATAATTATCCATTGTTTAAGTTTTTGTATTTAAAATATATTTTAACTTAACTGTTTTTTTAATTTTTAAAAGATTAAACTATTAATAGGTTTGGAGATAAAACTTTAAAAATAGAAAGACACTAATTTAGTTATTGTTTTGAAAATTTAGATGCAACTTTTGCTAATGCAATAAACAAGAACTTGATATGTATTTTCAGTGAGTAGCAAATGATTTTGTCCATAATTATATGTATATTATCTATTTTTGGGAAATAAGAATCATTAATATAAATATTTTGAATAAAATTAGAAAAATAAACTAGAAATATAGAGTTAATTATACTTATGTTTGGTTATCTTCGGATATCCATCCAGGTTTGGATATTACCCGTTCGGATTCAGATATTACCCGAACTGGTGAAATAAGTAATTTGTTTTGTTGTGTTTAATTAGATGACTTTTAGACCGAGCTGGTGAATATATACTAGGCAAAATTTTATATTTTGAGTTTGCACTTATATTCTATAATGGTTTGATATATTATATTTGAACACTAACCTGTTAATTTAGTTTGCCGGTCATTTTTTTTCAAAATTTTGATTCTTAGATATGTATATGGAGTGAACCTAATTTTTACAGATGTCCATTTTTTTTAAATTGACACTAATGTAATTCACTAAATTCATAAAAGAAGTTTAAAAAGAAACTTAACATAACAATGAAATAAAAACGAGAACGAAAACACAATTCTATAGATGTAGAAAATGAAATAACTTATGGAAAGTCAATAGTAAACAAATCGAGAGGAGAAAACCTAATCCCCTTTTGTCATTATACAATCGATGTTGCCTATTTGGTTTTGGTGATTTGTGTCAGCCGCAAAACTTAATTTTCTTTTGTGCATATGAACTCTTAAAAATAACTAAAATGAGATGTAATACGTTAACTCTTAAACAACGATGATATATTTAAGAGACCAACATTTGTATTCATCATTTCATAATCGATAAAAATTGTAGGGTTGCGAAATGTTAAAATCATTTCATAAGCAAATATTATTATAAGAACTCACCCTGTGCATGCGCACAGGTTATCATCTAGTTAACCATAATAATTCGACATGCTTAAATGAAATTATTCCATTTTTGACAAGAATTCAAAATGGTTAACAACGAGTTTTTGTGTATTTACATAATCAATTAGGTATAGACATTTGGTAACTGTACAGGTGCGGGTTATTTTTTCAGGTATCAGGTTTTGAATGGATATTATAGATTTTCGGGTGGTTTTCCTCCCAAGTCTGGATGGTTTCAGTTTTGAAGTATAGAAACCTAAAAATATTCAAAAACTGATGTATGTGAAACATGTTCGGATATTTGTATTAACAGTACATTACTCCCTCCGTTTTTTAATATAAGTCGTTTTACAGCTATGCACGTAGATTAAGAAAAACATTAATTTTTTATATTTTCTAAACAATAACATCATTAATTATTTACATAACCACAATTCAACCAATAGAAAAATAAAAGATATATTACCATTGGTCATACAACATTAATTATTAATAAATTTTACATTGAAAACCGAAAACGACATATAATTTGAAACAAAAAAGTTTCTCTAAACGACTTATATTAAAAAACGGAGGGAGTATTAAAGATTCGGTTTTGCTATTTTGAATTCAAACTAAAAGTAACTTAAAATTAATCAAATAAACATATTATACGATTTGATTCGAGTTTCATTATGATATATAGGAACCTAAAAATATTTAAATATTTCTAAAATTAATTGCATGATGACAGTTATAAATATATAACAGTAATGAAAAAACAAAATATCAATTTATAAAAAAAAAAATAACTAACACCCGCATGCGGATGAATTTTTAGTTACCTATATTGTATGTGTAGGGCATAAGGCGGTAATGATTTCCAGTGGTTGTTTACGGAATATATTATAATTTTGTTTCGAAGACAAATATGATTCCACAGAATCCAAAGAAGTGAATAATATAATTAATGGTACTTAGGGCATCTCTATCCTTACTCTATTTTTTCCTCCAAAATGGAGTAAAAGTGAATATGGAGAAATGAATGCTCCAACCCAACTTCATATCTCACTTCATAATGAAATTTACTCCATAAATGGAGTAATCTATTTTTTGTTTGTTCATCACTTCATTATGGAGTGGGTAATGGAATAGGGTTGGAGCAATTTTATTCTATTTTCATTTTTACTCTATTTTTTTTTAAAAAAATGAAGTTTTACATTGGAGATGCTCTTAAGTAGATCAAAAAAAAGTATGGACGTTTTGGTGCTTTAGAAACAAACAAAAACGGGAGTGTCTCAAGAACAAAATGTGACACTATAAAACATAGAATATTCATTGATACTGAATGGCAATCATGCAAGAAATAAAGTAAACTAAATGCAAATGAACAAAGCTGAATCCAATTTTAGAAAAAATATAGGAATATATAACCTCTTCTGAACCAAAAAACCGTCGACAAAAGTATAAACTATCTGTACGCCGTATTTATTCCACAAAAAAGTTATGTGTTTAGGTCTAGTGGTATTAGCAAACAAAATTATATTTTTGTATTGCAGATTCATATTTTTTGATATAAAATGTTATTGTTCAGTCTATTCTATTAAAATAGACGTCACAACCTCATTTCATGTGTGATTTTTAAGTTGGACCATCATTTAAAAAATTTATCAAATGTATTTATTAAATGCTAATAATATTTAATCTTTTTAACTACTTTAATCGTAATATCTTTTGATATCTTTTAATTTTAATATAAATTTATATATATATATATATAATATACTTTTTAAAAACAATTTCTAAAAAAATCTGTTGAAAAAGATTATTCCAAGATTTTCATTGTCAAAAAATGTATAGATATATTTTTACTAATTTTGTAATTAGTAATGAAATGTTATTATACATTAATATACATATTCAGTTATCTTTTATAAAATGAAAAAACATATCCTATTTTATCTATTTAATTTATAATAATATATTTTATTTTAAATTGATAAGTTAATATATTTTATTTTCATAAATATTAAACATCTATGCTAAAAACTATAATATGTTGGTAGAACGAATTAACATTATTAACCTATATAATACATCTATAAACATTCAACTATCTTAAACTTTTATATATAAAATAATTTATTATCTTAAATAAATAAACATTAAAAAAATTGCTAAGGAAATCTACCCCTCTGAATTACGAACCAGGATCATAATAAATTAAATATAAAATAATTTTCAAATATGTTGTTTCATGCATAAAAAATTTGTTTGATAATCAAAAAACAATTCAATAGAACAACTATATAATAAGAAGAAGCATATATATATGATGATTTGAAATACTTAATTAATTTACATCATGAAAACTATAAAATTAATCTACTTTAAGTAATTATATAAATATTTAAACATATGAGTAACATTAAAAATATATACTTATTATGTAAAACAAATATCTATATATATATAAATGTGAAAATAAATACCCGCACGGTTGTGCATGTCAAAATCTAGTTAAAATTTTAAAACTTATACTAGATTTTGACCCGCGCTTAGAAAACGCGGATTTATTTTTTGAATTTAATAATTTTTAATATAAATTTTTATATAAGATAGTTTATAAGTTTGGCCATATTATTCGGAACCGAATAATCAACCCGTACCAAATTGAAAAAATGAAACTAAACTTGAACCAAAATTTATAAATAACCGAACATATCATGTATATCTAGAACCAAGATAAATAGATACCTGAATTTTTAAAATACAAATTATATACCTACAAATATTAATTATATGTAATTTCTAAATAACCAAATATCTTAAATATACTATTTATAAGCTGAATTATCCAATAAAAACAAATTACTCAAACATTTTTTTCAAATATTAAAAAAATATCTTAATAAGTCCTCAACATTCAGTCTAATTTTCCACTAAAAGGAACCAAAACACCAATAAGTGGTATCCACAGTCAAACCAGTAAACGCAGTCACCATATATAATCTAGTTTCAGTTTAATAAAAATCTATTATTTAAAATCCTTTAAAATTTAAAACCCATATTAACTCATGAATCTATACCAGATGACATGGTAAATATCTAAAATAACATGATAATATTTTTCAAAATTTGATTAAATTTCTCATATAAATTTTACTAAGATATAAAATTGAATAAACTATATTTTTTTATGTTATACATTCTAGTTTATAGGTTTTATAATGACTATATTAAGATTAATTTTTGAGTTTTAGAAATGAAATTATTATTAAGTTGAGTATAGTTGATTTACCTATAAATGTTAAAATAAATAATATATTTTATTTAAACATAAAAAACATCCTAAAAATGCTATAATTTGCTGAGAAAATATTTATACAAAACCCTTTCTCATAATAAACCCAGTTGTAAAAGATTTTTATCACAAAAATAACCTAAGAAGGTTTTCAAAGAAAAAACTATAATTTTGAAATATAATTAAGCTTGTTGTTGTACTGTGAACTATTTCTCTAATCGTAATTGGAAGTTAATATGTTTTGACCGTCGAATGGTATCATGTTAGTTTGGGTCATAAAACATTTAATATGAATTAAAAG
Organism: Brassica napus; assembly: GCF_020379485.1. Lineage (NCBI taxonomy): Eukaryota > Viridiplantae > Streptophyta > Magnoliopsida > Brassicales > Brassicaceae > Brassica > Brassica napus. The sequence goes on along the minus strand of NW_026016837.1, from coordinate 78,155 downwards.
CATGGTATTGTTCAGAATTTAATTACCAATAAATCCAAATGTTTTTATAGTAATTGTTTTTGTTAAAGAAAAATGATCGTGGGTTGTATGATTATTAAATCAGTTATAAAATAATCTGTTTCTTTTAATAGGTTTAGTGGTACAAAAGTAATATTCCAAGGAAAAATAGGGGTAAAATATATCAATGATTCTGAATTAATAATATTGATGTATAAATCTTTGGTGTATTATAGTAAGTTGAGTATTAAATAAGAGCATTGGTTATTTTATAGTTAGAGAAATATAAGGTAATTGATTAGTGTATAGTTAGAGAAATATAAGGTGAGACCAAAAAAATAGTTAAGTTTAGTGAATAGGTCCAACAACCTTTCATAAGTAGATTTTTTGGGACTCTTTCCCTTTTAATAGTATTGATGAAATTATTAGCATAACCTTGTACTTATATTGATCTGCCGATTTTCAATTTCTGTTTTAAAAATTCATTTACTCCCTAAGTCCTTAAATCCATTTATTGGATTATCAAATACCAAGTACGAGTTTTGTAATAGTAATTATTATTTTTTGTTTTACAGTTTTTACTATTTAAAGTCTTGTTAATATAAAATATTTACTGTCTATTTTGTTATTTTTGACATCAAACTGGTTATTGTTATTTTGTTGATATTGTAGGAAATATTCCTGTTTCTAATGCATTCAATGATACTATTACTAGGATTCCTTTCAATTCACAGCTACATGAAATGTTTGGTTTCAAATCAAAATTGGTTAATAATAATTTGATTGTTACGATAGAAAAGATTTATATCCACTAAATAAAAATAAGAAACAAAAAAAAATTAATACATCAATTGTCAACATGTATATCAAAGTTAGATACTCTATAATATAAATTGAAAATTTGTATGTAATTTATAAATTTATATTTAAGTAAAAAATCACATTAAAACCAAAATTCGGTAGACATATATTGTTAATCCGCACGACTGTCATTTTAGTATATAAACAATGATAATTTCGTAAGAAGTTATGTGTTTTACCGATTTTCAAATAAAGCAATATCACACGTTAAATCAATACTATTTTAAAAGTTTTACTCGAGATAAATAGTCTGATATTTTCAAATACTGTACGGCGTTTTCTAACTAATAAAAAACCATGGTCCCTAAGTTCATTTTTTTCTTTAATATAAGGAAGAGCTTTCTGGGGACAATTCACCAAACTCAAAGAAGACGACAGAATTAATAAACGAAAACAGGCCTGCTTCTCGACTTCAGAGTTACAAGAAGAAAACAGAAAGATGGTGCTTAGAAGCTCCATCTCCAACACAAGAAAATTCTTCCAAAAAACTATCGACAACGTCAAATCATTTTTCTCCAACAATGCTACCTATCACAAACTACCTAAAACACCTAATAACATTTCCATCAACGATCATCATCATCAAAACCCAAATAACATCATATCATCATCATCGACATCATCCATACATAAGCAGTTACAGCCTAAATCCAGAGACTATGTGACCAAAAACAGAGTTCTGACTCAACCACCGAGAAGAGGAGACAGAGATGAGACACTCTTTTCCAAACCAAAGGTTGAGCTTGTTCTCCTAAAGCTACAAGAGATGGAGGCGATAATGAATGCTGATATAATAAATGATGAGGAACATGTCTTAGATGTTCGGGAGTTCCTTGATTGCTACTCTCGTCTTCGTTGCGCTGCTTACATCGATGTGGTTGAGAAGTTTTTTATGGAGGTCTACTCTGATTTGTTTAGCCCTCAACCTCTCGAGCACAACTGATGGATATTCTGATATGATGATTTGTCTTCTTTATTTTATTTTATTTTATTTTTTGCTTGTCATTTTTTTTTTAACTTCATGATCTTATTCCCTGTTGTGTGGCTGTATTTTACTGGTTTTATTTTTACTCTATTTTATGTTTCATATGACTTGTAATAATGATAAAAACAATTTGCTTAAAGTTGTTCGAGTTATGATCATTCTATAAGATCATAATAAGGACTTATGTTGGTTACTTTGGATGGTTGCTTTGGCCTTTCTTTATCTCGATGGGGAACAGTACCAGTCTGTTACAGCATTTAAAAGTAAAATGGTGGGAATGGGATCACACGTTGGTTGAGGAGGGAAAAATGGGGCTTGATATTAGCTCTGGCTGGGAGTTTCCACATATGTCTTTATTCATGGTGGTATATGTAATCGAGAGGTGTACTTAATGAGACATATTGACATATACTATGGCATAAAAATTGGTAAAATTCATAGTATATCATTTATCTCTATGCTATCTCAAAACTTCCAAAACATCAAGGTAAAGATTCCAAAACATCAAGGTAAAGACTATAAATAAGCGCTTCACAGGAGATAATTCATTAGCAAGTTTTAAATTTGTTTTTTCATTGATTATTGATTTTTCGTATTTACTTATTTCAGGTTAAAAAAATCCGAAGAAGACGAGTCTGCAATAAGTATCGACCAACACTTGGTCAATGTCGAACGATATTACTCTAGAGTATCGAACGCCACTTAACTGTGTGAATCGACACTCATATCAGCGAACATGTATTCTGTTTTTCCTTGTTAAATTTTTCCTTATAATTTAAATCTTCACCAAACTTAGATTATATAACACTAGGGATAATGTTGTTTATGTTTGGGGAGGTAGTTTATGTTTACCAATCTCTTTCACTTTTCGCATAAGATTGCCGATCCACTTCTTGCCATGTGATCATTGTTTTGTTTCATGTCTGCTATTGAACTGATGGTCTATAACGACCTTCTAGAAAGAAAAATATAGTTTTCACAAGCTCGGATGTCTCCTTATTAGTTTCTTTAATTTTTGATTGGTTGATTTTATACTGTTTTTAGCTGGTTTTTCTTTATTGGATACAATTTTTTGCCATGCAATTCAATTAATATTAATATTATTTTATTATATGGTACATCGAATTATAACTTATAATTTATAATTACAGCATTTTGTAAATTATTTCATAAATATGTATATATCAAGTATGAAACGAATTAAATGACATTTAGTTAATATATATTATAATAAAATTAATTTTTCCCATTATGAAGAATTTATAAATAGATTCATATTAGTACTAGGAGGGTTATAAAATTTAATTATCTTATTTTCATAAATGATATTTATATAATTTTTTGTTTAATTATATATACTTTCAAAAAGTGTCATATAAAAATGACCATGTATAAAATTGCTAATTTTCACTAAATAATTTTTTAGTAAAAATTAATCTTGGGATCAAAATCTGTTTTTTTAAACTGGTTTTATATTACCATTCACATGCTTTTCCATTATTTACGTTTCATAGAAGAAAAAAATTTCTTTTCCAAAAAAGTTATGAATTATCAGACCGTATTTACTTGTCCAACTACTAACTATCCAACAAATTACTTTGAATTACTCATTGAAGAAATCATAAGAGTTTTAATTTTTCTATACAAAGTCTAATAAATACACACTCATATTATAACATGTATACCAAACTTGTTTTTAATTTTGCTTATAAAGAGAAAACACCAATTTGTAATACACAGGTTAATGAAATAGTAAAAAACAGTCCACAAAATTGGGCCGTCAGTGACAATTCTATCTGTACATGGTCTTCATCGGCTGTGGTAAGTGTTCCGTTTCGTACTGACCAATTACAGTCTCCATAAACAAATGGTGTGCATGGACAAACGCAATTGGGGGCAGACAGACCATCTGGCAGCTCTAGATGCATCAGACAACACTTGTATGAATATATGGAATCACAACAAAATTTTATAGCAACCAAATGTGCAAGACAAACTAGTCTTTTAACACCAAATAAACTACAAGTTCCACTGTATTTTTAGCTTTCTATCGTGTTTAGCTTTTGCTTTGTTTCTGTTTTCTACGAACAAACCATTATCAAAAGACTTGCCTCATATTTGGAGATCAATTTATATGATAGCAAGACCAGTTTTCAGGTAATCCAAGCAAGAGAAAGGAAGACGAAGGATTTTGTCCACTTGTAAGGAAGTCTTCATAAGACTGGTCTTGATTTGGTCTCTACGTCTTCCATCTGAACTCATGCCTCTGCTCACCACCAGAGATACATTACATAGCCATGGAACTTCACAAGCAAAAACCAATCCATTCCTCTCATTCTCTATTAAACCCTTTTTATAGGCTTTACCGACTTTCCTAACATACTTTCCCGTTGTTACACCTTCATTTGATCTGTCTAAATCTGAGATGTCCGCATCAGAGTGAAGGTTCACCACCAGAGTCCCATGCTCATGGTGAAGTCTTTCACTCAGAGCTTTCACGAACAGAGAATTGGAATCCCACAGACTATGTGGGAAAATGTCTGCTCCATCATAAGCATCCATGAAGATAATGTCATAAGAATTATTTTGGTTATTGAGAATGAATTCCTTAGCCTCTGACTCGTAGAGGAAGAGTCTCTCGTGGATGCCTCGCCACATCACTTGGTCAATAATGTCAGGAGTTGGTAACGCACGTTTCCCCGTTGCTGTCATGACAGAGAATGCAGGGAAGCCCATTGCTCGAACCGACTCGGAAATAACTACTGGGTCGATCTCAACTATGTCAACAACAGCACCTAGAAGACGGATCAAAGCACCATTCACATAAATTAACATAAGAACTAGTGATGGAAAGTATATACAATAGTAGGTACAATGAAAAGTTCCTACCAAGAATGTGATTAGCTAAAAACAACGGTAAGCTTCCTCCACCGTGACCAACGCATAATATGCGCATTTGTTTCTTCCCAATAGCTGCATTCGTCATATCATATTTCGAAGCTGCTAGAGACGTCAATCCCACTGAAACCATGCTCTTCAAATCTGTCACAATAAAAAAAAAAAACAGTTCGGTTTCAAAAGAATCAAAACCATAAGTAACAACAATATTATGTTATAGTTAAAGCAGAGAACAAATGTTAAGTCAAAGTGTTCAAAAAAAAAAAAAAGTTAACAACTAATAACTGAAAATAAAAAGTGTTCAAAAAAAAAAACAGAGAACCTAAAACATGATAAGTTGGGGGTAACAACTAATAACTGAAAAAAACTTCATTCACTTATCTAGTACTAGTAGTATCATCTGAACAAGTCATGTTCTGGGGGTGATTCAGCATTTGGTGGCAACAAAGAGAGAGGGTTAATATAATTACATGGAACAGCAAGGCAATGAGGGTGTTGCATGTAGAAAATGGAACTCGGTTGCAATGCTCTACAAGCAGCCATGACTTTCACAGTGCTTTGTCGAGTATCATCGTTGAAGCGAAGTGATCTCCATTGATATCCAAGTATCTTAAACTTCTCACCGTCTCTTCCCATTATCTCCATATACCTATTATCTAGCCATCCTTCAGTTTCTGCCCATGATTCTCTACTCTACATAACAACAGGAAGCATTAGAAATCATCTAGAGCTATAGAACTGACTCCACACGGGATACTCACGGGAAGAGAAGAAGGGTGGGCGACGACAGAAACTAGACCGTTTCCTCTGCTGGAAGAAGATTGTGAAACGGTGTGACCGCGTTCGTGAGGGTCCCACCATTCCTGCGAGTAGAACCAGTCTCCTTCGTCCTTCACGCCTACACGGAACGCTCCTCCGCAGAGATGCCGTAGATAGGACTCGACGCTGCTCAACCGCCGCGTTAACGAGAAACGTTGAATCGAGTTCATCTCAGAAATCTCAAACCTTTGGATTTGTCGGCGGCCTTTTGTTTTGGGGTTACTGTAGAAAGTTTTAGGACTCTAGATTCTGATCAACGCCTTTTTTTTTTTTTTCCTGTGAAGCAACTTTAATCAATAACTAGATTTCGAGGCTGTTGTATATTATTATGTTACAAAATTCTATTATATCGAATAATAGTTTTTTAAAAAAATTATATAATTAATGAATTAGTTTATTTGAAATTTGTATATACATGTAACTTTTTCTTAGGCATGTGCATTTTACCGAAGCTGAAAAATCAAACCAAAACCGACCCAAAATACATATGCAGTTGAGAGTCCATGACAAAGTACCTATCCATTATTTTTTTTGACATGCAGGTCTATGTTTGAGTTCAGATCCTATCCGAGACCAGATTGGATATGTACAGTACCAGAAATATTTGTGTATAGTAGATATTTTTGGATATTTCGGATATGTTTTGGCTACAAATAAGGTCTTTGGTTATAGTTTGGGGTTCACGATAAAATTAAAAAAAAATTTAAAGTAAATTTTGGGTCGGTAAAATTTTGGCTATTTTTGTTTTCTTCGGTTAGATTACAGGTAAAATTTTGTATCTTTTGGGTAATTGAATATTTTAAGATATTTGTTTGGCTTTTCGAGTATTTTTTGTGTCTTATGTATTTTTTCAATGTTTTCGAGTACTTCGAGTCTTTTTGGGTCTAAAATACCTGAACAAATTTAAACATGTTATGTTTCCAAAAATTATATTTTTTTTACAGATATTTGAATTATGAACCCGAGCCATGCCACACCTGAAAGGAACCGACCCTAATCCGAAAAAAAGAATTTCAAATAGTTAGTTATGTTCAAATGTCTAGGACCGAAGCATCCGGATCCGAAGACCCGATTGCCCATGTTTACTCTCTCTTATTATATTTTATCTGCATTTCATAAGAGTAAAATTTGTTGTGTTGGTGAGATTTAAGATTTTTTTATTGATTTTTGGCTAGTTTAATAGGATATAATTGTAGGAATTTTAATAGCTTTTAAACTTATCTTAAATATCAAATTCTATTATAAATAATTCTTATACAAATTTTATTAAAGTAATATATAATTTTATTTTTAACAGATAGTTTGCTAAAGTTTTTTTTTATCAAATTTGGTTTTGTAAATATTTAAAACTATAAAATATTAAATGACATGGTATAATATGCTGTATAATATATGCGAACTCATTTTAATAATTGATATCTAAATGTTATAGGTCTATTATTGAACATAAGGTATGGTGTATAACGTTATTGTATAATAACCATAACGTTAGATGATACAATTTTTTTTTGGAGAATAAATGTATCACATGAATGAGGTGAATAATTTTTTATTTTTTTGGATCCGGTTTTAGTATCTACAAAAGCATAATCGGTTTTAGCAATATAGATAAGTGATAAACATTTTAGTATCTAGAAAAGTATATTCGTTTTTAAAAATATTAATCATGTGAGTTTAGTCAAATTTAGCATAATATCTAAACTAATTATATTTCCAAAATCATGTATCATACTAATTCAAAATTCTAGTCCGTGACACCTTAATAAGTCATCATATAAATCTTAATAGGTTAGTTTAAGGATTTATCACTAAAATATTGGTCTATCGATTGAGTTATAGGGTTTGGTTTAGGAAAATTAGCCATATGGACGAAAAATATCTTAATGTGTGCATATGCTTATGATATATGAAATACATGGTTCCGTAAATAGGTTGATGCTCTTATAAATTGATGAAAGAGATCTAGATTGGCAGATACATCATACATGACTACTTAGAAATTTATTGGGTGAAAACAGTCACATTTTTATTATGAGATTAATGAGAAAGGTTTAGAGATTGGTCCCGTTTTTAATTATTTGGTATAATGTAATGTTTTTAATTTACCGAATGATGTTGTATAATAAATAAGGGGATTGACTAAACCACTAAATTTGATATGTATCTCATGTTACCTTGTATTATTAAGAAAATATTAAGTAAGACCAGAAAATAATTAGCTAATTTATAGGTCAAACAACCTTATTTAAATAGATTTTTTAAGACTCATTCTCTTTTAATAGTATAGATAGGAGAAAATGATAGGTAGACCAATATACTATTAATTAAATGAAAGGGTGCAGTAACCTTGTTTAAGTAGATTTTTCAATACTGATTTCCTTTTAATAGAATAGATTTAAATATAATAAATTAAAGATAGAACTTGTTTAGAAATAGAGTGAGCTCTAACATTGACTATTCTAAAGATAAATCTAAACTGGATATTAGTAAAAAGAGGAGTAAGTAGGTGAATGTGGTTGAGAAATCAGCAATCTCTAAATGTCTTGCATGTGATATCACTAAGTTTCTGAGAACTTGAGAATCAGAGAGAATCTAGGAAGATTTAATCTCACGACTGAGAGCAGAGATAATAATTTTTCGCATTGTTAAAGTTTTCGCAATAATATCACGAAAGAGGGGGATGATCCTGCATGTCCAAATTTCCGCAACATTTTTGACATCCAAAGTCCATCTCCGGTAGGGTTAAGGAGACGATTACCTATGATTGGACAGCTGGAGGCGGTCCATCCGACCCAGGTCGGGAGAAGAACTAAGTGGGTTGATGAGCAAGAAGTAGTATTATCCAACGGTTACACCCGTAACCGGTAAAAATTTGAAAAGAGGAGCGAAATGTTTAGTGGTAATAAGCCAGAAGATGAATAAACCGAGTGGTAATGCAAAATCGTGTGCGCTCAGACCGAAGGATAAGAAACAGTCTCGATTATTGTGACTGGGAGGGAACAATCATTGCCAAAAAAGGGAGAATCATACTTTTTACGTTGCTTGATCAGCGCAAAATTATTTTTAACAAAATTTTATTAAAGAAATAATATTTATTTATTTATATATATATATATATATATATATATATATATATATAATTATATATCTTTTATTTATATTAATATGAACTTATATAAGATATTAATTAATTTTATTTTCAGACATTTTAATCTTTTTGTTATGAATTTTTAATTAAATTTCTGTAATTTATTTGATTAATTGTGTGACATATATTTTTGATAAATTTTGAATTACAAAACTTATTTGATGTCAACTTATTGACTCTAACATTTCATTTCTATATAATATTCAATTTAATATGAAAGCTTATTTAAGTTTAAATGAATGTAATTTTCTATTTAAGTTTAAATGAATGTAATAAATAATGCTTAAAACATTTAAAATTTGAAAAAAATTCAATAATATTGTATATAATAATAAATATCATGGGTTGTTAAATAATACCCATTTTAAGAGTTTGTTACTAATCTATAGATAAATGAAAAATAAAAATGAAATTTTATTAAAATGTAGTTATAAACCATACTAGTCTGAGATTTAAATAACGGATAAATGCATAAACTTTTGATGATCTGTATGAGAAAAATGGTCGGCTGTCATGGATATGCTTCGAAAATCCTATTAACAAGTTCGGAGAAGATGAAGAATAAATTATGAAGCTTTTCATAAAAGAAAAAACAAAATTCAACATTTCATAGAGCCGGTATTGTGATATATATTATTAAAACTGAAGTACCTTTTGAAACTAACCAATTTCTGTCTTAATAATTACAACTTATGCCAATGAACTAATAATTACTAATTAATTAATTATTTTATTATATTTTTTCTTTATATAAACTTACCAAACTTCATTAATTAACTAAAATTATTTATTTTGTTAGATTATTATTCTCTAACCAAACTTGCGATTATTCTCTTAACGGATTATTTTCTATTCAAATTTTACAAAAATTAAACAGATTTATCTAAAATGTGACTACAAACTCTAAATGTTATATGTTAAATTATATTATTATTTTATTTCAAATCTTTATTATTAAAATTGAAGTACCTTTTGAAACTAACCATTCTTTGATCTTAATAATTACAAGTTGTGTCACTTAACTGATAATTACAAATTAATTAATTATTTTGTTATATTCTGCTTTATACAAACTTACCAAACTTCATTAATTAACCAAAATTATTTATTTTGTTTGATTATTCTCTAACCAACTTACGATTATTCTCTAACCGGATTATATTCTTTTCAAATTTTACAATAAATTAAACAAATTTATTTAAAATGTGACTACGAGCTTTAGATGTTATATGTTCATTCATATTATTATTTCATTTCACATACAAAATGAAACTCCTTTTGTTGATGTTTCTTGAATCTGGATTTTCTATCGAGACGATGGATATTACATCAAGTGCATTATATTAACTAGATTGCATCAAGTTGGTATCGGTGTTTTATCCGATCGTGGGTTTAGACACATGAGTCTATGTTTTAAGATATGGGATTCTACTATATACTAGATCCTTCCTCCATGCTACGCGCGGATAATATATTTAAATTTGTTACATTTCCCATTTTGATTTGTATGTGAATTTTTGTATATTAAATTATATATAACTAATTTTTAAATTGGATTTTTTTTTATATTTTTAGTTTGAAGTAAGTGTTTCTATTATATGTAACATAATTAACTAATAAAATATGAAGAATCAAGTCCGAGATTTTAGAGTTATGTAAAAAAAAATATAATTATGTATAGAACATAAATTATCTTAGTTTAAAAGATCGGAATCTCATCTCGAATAAATTCACGAAAAAGTATTCCAATAACCTACTTAAAATATAAAACTCTCTTTTCAAAAAAAAAAAGAAGTGTACTTAATAATACTTTTTAACATGTAATAGTTGAAAACTGACAATTGAATATCGATCTTGAATATTATTTTACTATATCTAATGATAAAATATTAATTATAATAAACAAATTTTGAATTTTGTAATATTACATGAATTATAAGTCTTTAAAATCTAAAATCTATTTTATTAACATAATATATTTTTTATTCATTTATTATTTTGACGTTACAAAATATTGCTTTAGTTTTATTTTTATATTCATTTTTAATAATTTAGTTTCTTTTTAAGTAATTTTAAAATTATCAAGAATATAATATATTTAAAATTATCTAATTAAATATATCTGAATATGATGTCTCATTTTTATGTGTGTTTGCGTTAAGCATATATAATTTGTAGTTTGTATATTTAATAACACCTTGTTGCGTGTCGTTCTATGGTTATAATAAATGTACTGTCATTTCATTTTTATTACTACTAACATGATTTTTAAGAGATCAGTGATAATGTATTTTTAACGTTAAGTATTATATTTTATTGTATATTTTCTAACTCTTCATGCTGACACTTTTTTAGAATCATTTTAATTAGATAATAAATTTAAAGATGTAAATAAAAATATGTATGTTGTAAATTTAGACTTTTTAGTGTAATTGAGCACTATCAATTATGGAAATTATATTATGATTTTATTTTACTAAATCTTTCTTTCTGTGTATATTTTTTGTTTTATTTTGTATTTTTACAATTTTATTGCCTTATTCTTTAATTGGAGAGAATTGCTATTTCCAATTTTTGTTTCATATACATTAAAATTCTTCGGTTGATTTTTGTTTGTTTTCTTTCTCCAATTACAATGTACAGTTCGACCGTTTTTTTTGGATCAAACTACTAATATCATCAGATATAAAAGCTTAAACTCCAAAAATGAAGTGAGTATTTGTGCTAGAGAAACTGATTTAGCCACTAATATAGTGAGATATATTAATATTAGAAGGTATGAAAACTCTTCTCTGTTGTCCTACGCTGGACATAATTAGGTTGTTATGAATTGATTCTATATTTGTGATGACTGAAAATACATCTTATGTCTTCCTTACATCATCCTTAATTGGTTTACGGTTCGACCATTTCTAATATACTGAGCGTAACATAATATTAGATGTTGATTATCTCCTTCCAATTAGGAATGCACAGAATGAGAGAAATTCAAAGTGAGACCACTCATATCTATATAGAGTTGATTTATAGATTACTCTATTTGTTTCAAAATGTAATCAATTTTTAAAATCTGTAATATTTAAAAGTTATTACTTTAGAAAACTGTCATTTAATATATAAATCAAATCAATTACACAATAATTTACATAATTTAATTGACTACACAGTATCCAATAAATCTAAAGTTACATTGAAATATAAAAACAATTTATATAGTGAACAAAGGGAATATTTGAATAGATCATCTCAACGTCGATCATTTACGTCGATCATGCCTTAGACCATTTCCAATGTATTCCTCTATTTTTTTCTAGAAAATAGAAGAATTTCATAATAGAGATGGATTTGTCTCCGATGTATTTTCTATTTTCAATCCTAAAAAGGAATATTTTTGATATATTATTTTCTAAGTTTACAAATAATATTTTTATTTGTGAAAGTTGAAAACCAGCCCAATTTATTTTAGTATTTTATAAAATTATGATATTATTTACAATAAATATTTCTTTACAAACTATTATGTAAAAAAAATATAATTATATTTATATAAATAATATATTTCACTAAAAAATATTTTCGGTTATAATTGTTTAAGTAAAAATTTAAAGGATCATTTTGTATAAATAAATAGAGGAGGTGACATGGCAAAAATATAGTTTCTCATTGGCCGATTAATTTTGCCTACGTGGACACTCTATTTATACTATTAAAAGAGAAGTACAAAAATAAAATACCCCTTAATTTTTCAACTTATTTACAACGCATGCCACTGAAGTTATTAATTAACTTACCTTTTATGATTCTTTGTTTTTTCTTTTTTAATTAATGTATTTCCAAAATCAAATTCTAACTAAAAATCTATGGCAACAATAATTAATAAACTTAAGTTTTTGTATTCTTTGTCTTTTCTATTATTTTATATATGTGTGTTTGGAAATAATTAATTTGATATATAAATTTTGATAATTAAATACATACATTATACGGTAACTATTTTAATAATTTGAAAATACATAATACATAGTATATACAACAATTTTACTATACATTATCATAAATTTTAATCCATAAATAATATATACAAAAAAAATATTATATATTATCCGAAAATTTTAATCCATAAAAAAATAAAAATACATTTGTTCGGATATACATGTCATATTCTAAAAATATTGATCATACAATTGATGGTTTACATGATAAAATAAAATGACTCAATATAAAAAATAAAATTATTTTTCTTCGAAATGTCATATTAAACAATTATTTGAACGGGTAAATTATAAAATATATATTATAACTAATACAAATAAAAAATTATCTATAAAAAATAAAAATAAACGCGCAGGCGCGCGGGTCAAGCTCTAGTCTAAGGATTATTTTGAATGTTAATATGTTAATCTAACTGTAAAGTTTGGTTTGAAACTGACGTTGTAATTTTTTTTTTTTGTGTTACTGTCAAGTTTAACTCACCGAATGGGTAGTTGATACTGAAAATAATATTCTAATAAATTGTCTGTAAGCTTTTGTAGTTAGCTATACTCTTTAACTAATTTTATTTTATACATATAATGGAATGTGATTTTGGCTTAGTGGGTAGAGTAGTGAAAACAGAATAAGCTTTTGTAGTTGGACTATTGGCGTGGCCTCTGATGTCTGCTAGAGTGATTGAATTGAAGTTTATGTTTTCCGAATCGGATGATCACCCTACAGAACTATCACGCTCTATTTATCATACCAAACTTTTCCAATATTTTAAGAATAATTTTATATAAAATTCGAGAGAAATAGTAAGATACATTAAAAAGTTACATTTAAACTGTTTCAGTGTATAGTGAAAATAAAATTACAATTGAGTTATACTACTCTACATACATGCTATCTAAAAAAAACATTTCACAACTTGTGCTTATAGATTTCACTCTAAATATGAAAAAGCATTTCATACAACAAAGTAATCTTGTATTGCTGTTTTACAGCTCGAACATAAACATGTCGAATTGTAGTCATCCAATATAACCAATACCATAATTATATTTCCAATTCTATGACTGGTTCATTTCTAAAATAGGCAACAGCATGTGAAGACATCTTTCTGATTTGTATCTGATATTGTTAGACATGTTTGATCATCAAAATGGACCTCAATACCCGAAGAATTTTTTAAGCTTTGCTACAACTATTTTGCAGCTTTAAAACTCCCAATACAATCGCTTCACTTGGTCTATGACTGAAGAACACGTGACCATAGACGCTAAAACGATGGCAGAACTAAAGGGTCCTGGTCATCCATTCTCCATGCTCAGGGGCTGGAAAGTCCCTATGTAAGAAAGTCGCTTTCTTCTGACTCGAAGATCCAGAGAAAATTAGCATCAATCTCTGCATTGGGGACAGCACCGCTTGTCCCAGGGAGGCTGTTGAGCGTTTTCCTTATGAGGGAGTGTCATGTTTTGGGCAGGACCATTGTCTTCAGCTCCAAGTACATTACATGCGTTAAGAGGAACAATTTTCTGGAACCTAAAATGAAGACATAAAATAGAAGCACATATAAGAACATTTCTTGAACAACAATAAAGCCATTCTTGGGAAGAAGATTGGTGGTAATATGATCTAATACAGTCATACAAATATAGTTGCAGGAGATGAGGAATAAAACCAGTTGCCAAGATTAACATGTGCAGAAGGAGAGCCTCCAAAAATCCATTGGTGAGACATTTCTCTATGTATCAGTTCTCATATGTGAGCTGCTGTTTCTCTGATCATGTGACGTAATAATCTGCACGAAACAACTGAATAGAATGCATCAGATATCAATACTTATAATTTGAGGGTTTTCCTTCCAAGAGAAGTCATTGTGAGGAGTAATGAAAAGCATTCTTCCTGATGACAAAAATTTAGAACATATTATTATCAGAATCTTACATTTGTTGTGTATCATAATTTGATCAAAAGAGCAGCATGTCCTGGCTTTGTCACCACATCAACTGGCTCTCCTCATTGGTTCCATCCCCCTTTGTTCACTGCTTATAGATAATAGATACACATACCACATCACCATTATCTTGAGAAGAACAAAGTAGAAGTTGTTGTTCAGTCTTAGCAGTTGTATTCATACCTAGATAGAATGTGCTCCATGAACACATTTGAAACAAACAAAAAACTCTCCTTTAATTCAAAGTAGAAGTTGTTGTTCAGTCTTAGCAGTTGTATTCATACCTAGATAGAATGTGCTCCATGAACACATTCGAAACAAACAAAAAACTCTCCTTTAATTAGTTTCAACCATATCACCAAAAGCGTCTAAAGATTGATTCTTCATCCTCAATCTCTACAGTCTACTACTAATCTCAGATCTTTCTCAGACAAGACCAAATCCACGCAGACACAAACTCGAGTCCTTAAACACAAAACCCAGAACAAACACTTCACCATCAACCCTATCAATGGTAGACAACACTGCTCTGTTTTCAATCGGTTTCTTTAGACACATAAACTCATAAAACTAACCTTTATACGAATCTCAAATGAACCCAAAACAACAAAAGACTCATCCTTTTTACCTTCCGCTGGAGAAATAGTAAACCTTGACGGTGTTGGAGAAGACGATGACATCGACCTCACAGAGAAACGAAAGCTCGTTCGCCTTTTTTATCAACCTGTTACGTCTCTTGGAGAAAGTGACTTGACGACTGTTCACATTCTCAATCTTCTTTATCTCTATGTTTCCTCTCCCCATCTTCTCAATCAATTTGGGTTCAACAAAATAGAAAACAGGGGGAAAACAGAGGGAGGGAGACGGAGTAGTGAATGGACGAATCAAAGAGATTAAACACGAACTCTTTACTCAAACCGTTCCAGAAGGTAAAAGTAAACGGAAACGACATAGAACGGCGCACGAAGAGGGAAGACAACCCTTGTTTCTTCTCTGCGTAATTCCAAATTTTTTTTGACACATTATTAATCTGTTATTGATTGATGAGGGCATGACGTGTCATAAAGAGGTCTCCTGATTGGATGATTTAATTGTCCTACGTGGACACACTCTCTACTCCTCATATAACCCTTTTAGTATAGGTTAGATGTCTTATCAGTTTTCCCTCCATAAATTTAATATCATCTCCAATAATAATTTTTTTTTTACATGTAACGGTAGCTAGCAAGTACCAACCACGTTAAACATAGATGTCATTGTTATATTGCTATATCCATCTGTTTCTGTATCTATTTTTCTCATTTTTGTCACAGCACTTTTCTAGTTGTTGGAATCAGCACTGTTCTTAAAAGGAGATCGCATGAACGAGTTGATTAGTTTTGGTGGAATCAAATGAAAAAGAAGAGACAATGTCACATATATGTGCGAAAGACGATGACCATATGTTTTTTTTTCTATTTTATATGTCATTGTTATATATTTATATATTATTAGTTTACTTTTTGTTATAAATATTATTTTTGTTTAGGAGTCACTGGCCACGTCATAGCCACCTGAGCTTATCATGAAGAAACGATTAGTTGTTTAGTCTATAGAGAGAACTAAATTATTTCAAGGTGAAGGTTGATTTGTGTTCTCAGTTGTGTCCACCTTTTTCTTTTGCTTTCGTAGTCATTGTTGTTTTCTCTAGGATCCAGCCTCGGCTAGTTAATTTTGGTGTTGTTTTAGTCTCCCTTTCTTAAGGATTTGGTTCTGGGAAAACTTATGGTTTTCACCGGCAAATATCTCCGGAGTCATCCTTTTGTACTGCCGATTTGTATCTCAAAAAGGTATTCCACCACTGTATCCCTCAAATGATGAATGAAACTTTTAGTGTGAAAAAAAAAGATAGGTTTAGCAAATATTGCTAATGCATATTCGGATAGGGACCACAATTAAGTGTTGAGGTATGAATCGACGATTATATATATGCAAACATAAGGTTTGTGTTGAAGCATACGTGAAGCCTTAGGTTGACACGGTAGTTGAAACTAATTTTTGTCAGAAAAACTTGTTTTGAAGGTATGGGGTGTACACAATCTGGCTAACATTGAACCTGGTAAAATAAATAGTTCATTTATGTTTGCCTCCATAACACTTCATCTACTGAAGTTAGAGATCATGAAACAAGCAAGTGAAGATGACAGGTAAATTTTAATAATTTCCTTTTTAGCTACATTTATGAATTATGAAACTGACTAGGAGCATTGAGCATGATCACGCCAAGAGCCAAAAGTTCTTGTGGGTCTTGGTGTTTAGAACATACCCTCCATTTTGACCTTTCTTCTGCACACCAACACATGTGCATTTGCTATTCTCGATTAGATATTCCGCTGTGTCTACTCCTTTTGACCCTCTTAGAGACCCTCCAGGTCGCCTAGATCTGTCATAGAAAACCATTCTCATATAATTCTATGCTTAAAGAAATTCAGACTTGGAAACTTCAAAATGTTTTTTTTTCTGTTTCTCTAAAACAAATATAAGTACAGTGGGTCATTTTCTCTTTAGCTTGGGGGCTCTTGTTTTACGTTTCGTAAATATTTCATGATTTATGATTCTTCTTAATTGGATTATCTCAAGAAAAAGAGAGAGAGCATACCCTAGAAGGGAGGATGAGATTGTCCTCCGCTGACCAATGATTATAACATCAACCCCAAGTTTCTCTCCGTGAAGAAGAATAGCTGCAGCTTTGATGCCTTCCATGGTTATACACTCGGTGTGCACAGGCACCTTTGGCTGAGCGACTTCACATATACGTCTCATCTGTTCAAGAAAATTTCCTTCTCCCTGACCAATTTCTGAGGCCAAAGATGAAGCCGAGTTTGCTGTGCTAGGATTAAAATTAGCAGCTCCTGGTGAGGACCCGCTGGTGTTTGAGGAGGAGCTGGAGCTTGGTAATCTCAAAAAACTGGAGAAAGCATTTTTCCATGAGCCACCATTGTTTTCAACATGGACGAGGATAAGCTCATCTTGCTCAAGCACGGCATGTGAAAGAGCGTATTGAAGAGCAGCTGCGGATTCACGGGTTGGGTCGGCAATCACCATGATTCTTCGAGATTGTGGTGTTGAAGATGATCCTCTGCGACTGTCTTCCATGTCCTTTGCCTCTTCTACCTTCTTATTCTTTTTCCCTTGGCCTATAGCATCACCATTTTTTATGCCATTTTCACGATTTTTTCTTGTTGCAAAATTGTTTCTTTTGGTCAAGAGAAATTTAGGGAACTCACGTTTTGTTTATCTCTGAAAAACAGTTAGGAAGGACTAAAGACAATGGTTTTTGTGTGTGTTTCTTTCTCAGGCTTGCTATGTTTAGAAATAGGTAAGAAAAAGAAAGAGAAAGAGAAAGAGAAAAAGAATGAGAAAAAGATAATTGTGGTTGTGGTTGTGATAGTTAGTGTTGCTATATTTGTGTACTACGTCACCTTTTCGTTGGTTAATTTTAGGCATTACCAACATCTAACACAAAAACACATCCAAATCTCCCAACTATTTCATTTTCCTTTATTGGTTTTGCCTTGTTTCTATACTAAAAATTATCATGCGCCAAATTTCCAAATTGTGGGAACATCAAAATGGAAGCTAATGCATTTTCGGAAGAACTTGGTTTAAGAGAAAACTTGAAATTCATGGAAAAAATCCGCCCTCCATTTGATAACATTTATGAAACTAGAAAGATTATGGCTCTGTAGAGCTTTATTGAAAGACTAATAGCTGATAGAGTTCTATTGAATGACTAATAAACTAAAGAGAGGAAGACAATTAACTTGTCTGCAAGAGTCAAAAAACACAGTTGTATTTAATTTAAAATGAGAAAGGGAGATGCTTCAACTGTGCAGCCAAAGTTACAAAGCTAAACACATAACATCACTATCAGTACTTATTTATATGAAGCTACTTAGTAAGGAGAACCCTAAACACATGGGCTTAAAAAATTATACTGGGCTTGATGACTTTGCTTTGGGCTTGTCTCTAGTACTCCCTCGCAAACTTGGAATCGGGTGAAAGCAAGAGGCCAAGTTTGAACCCCAAATGCATATGGCTTGGTGGAATGAGTGGTGGAAGCATGATCTCATGGAGCTATAGGTGTAATCTTCAATTCACCATGTATAAGAGATTGTTTGGTCATGAGTATCGCATGGCTTCACTTATAGGTTTCTCTTGAACTTGGAGAGCTTAGTCGATCTCACTCAGAGGTACATTGTGACCTTTCTTTCTCACAAAGAATCCTGGTTCTTTATGACCCCTGTAACTCATCAAATTTGTCTGATAACAAAAGGGACTTTTCCACATCAACTTTGATCATATCCAGTATCTATCTTCCATCCAATAACCAATTAGAATCTTCATAGACCTTCTGCTCTTCATTTTGGCAGTTTGTCTGCACTCATCATGTTCATAAAACCCAGAAGAAACTTTTTTCTAAAATGACCGTTAGCTAACCCAAACTAGGATAAGTCATCGCAGCTTCTTAATTCCAGACCAATACAGCGAACCAGCATTGTCCTATCACGCTATGACTACACGACATTGCTCTATGTTCTGTTATGTCTTAGAACAAAGAAATTACTTTGGATAAGTACACGCTATATTTTGTGCCCATGATCTCTGAATTTTTTTTGACTTGATGTTGCTTTCACCACTACTCCCCCCCCTCTCCCCCCCTTTTTACTGCGCTGAGTCAGGGCAAATAAAGTCACCGCTTCACTTAATGTTGAGGACGGCTGGACGGGTCTCCGACACGTTACCACAACTGACGGAGCGGAAGTACCGTCTAGTAACCGATAATGCCAAAGTAACGTTGAATTCTGAGAATGCCCGTTATCTTTAGCCTTCTTAAGTCTGTTGAATTCTTAGAGAATGCCCAGAAGCAAGGATTCAAGAGTTGTTTAAAACAAAACCCTAAATTTATATTTCAATAATCAAAGCTGTATCTCTCACAAAGCTGAGAGCATACTATATATAGCAAAGCTAAAAGCCTTAGTCGGTTATAAAGCCCGAACCTAATGGAAAAATGAAATCGCATGCATTAAGGAATAGGAAACTATAATAAAAACCAAAGGTAAATAGGATAACGATGTATGCTGCATCAGGTCCCCTCCTGTACGAAAGATTCGTCCACGAATCCTGAAAGTACGTCGTCATCGGGCTCATACTTGAAGAGATGCTTAACATTAAACACATCAGCGGTATGAATATGAGAAGGAAGAAGGAGCCGGTAGGCATTGGCATTGATTTTCTCTATAATCTGAACTGGTCCAATCTTTCGTGGTTTGAGTTTGTTGTACTGACCTGTCGGAAACCTTTCTTTGATCAAAACCGCCCAGACGTAATCCCCAACCTGGAAATTAACTTCTCGACGTCGTTTATCTACTTGCCGTTTATATTTTATAGTGGTCCCTGCCAAGTTGTCCTGTGTGCGTGCATGAATGTCAACAATCTCATCAACAAGCTCCAACGCCCTGCCATGAAACTCGCCGGGTTGCGGGGTAACAGCCAAAGCCAATGGACCACGCGGAATCACACCGTAGACCACCTTAAACGGACTGAAACCAAGGCTTCTATTATGGGCATGGTTGTGAGCAAACTCTGCTTGATACAGAAGAGAATCCCACGACTTCAAATTATCTCCAACAAGGCAACGTAACATGTTACCCAAGCTACGGTTAACAACTTCTGTCTGGCCATCTGTCTGAGGATGATAGGCCGAGCTCATATTTAAATTGGTGCGTAGCAGCTTCCAAAGAGAACGCCAAAAATGACCAATGAAGCGTGAATCCCGGTCGGATACAATAGACGTAGGTAATCCATGCAAGCGGTAGATCTCGCGAAAGAATAATGTGGCTACCTGGACAGCATCGTCAGTCTTCTTACAAGGAATAAAGTGAACCATCTTGGAAAAACGATCGACAACAACAAAGATCGAGTCATTGCCATGCTGTGTTCGAGGCAGGCCCAAGACGAAATCCATACTGATGTCACTCCAAGGCTGGGTCGGAATGGGGAGAGGGAGGTACAAACCCGCATTGGAGGCATGATCTTTACTCTGCTGGCAAGTGGTGCAACGAGCGACGAACCTCTCAACATCACCCCGCAAAGTAGGCCAGAAATAAGAGTCTGTCACTAGCTTGAGCGTCCGGTCGCGTCCGACATGCCCTTCCCGATGTAACTCCAAGATAATCTGCAAACGAAGGCTACACTCGGGTACACACAGGCGGTTGTTACGAAACAGAAAGCCATCGACTATCGAATAGTCAGACCAAATCCCATGTGTAAGATCCAACCAAATAGAGGCGAAGAAAGGATCAGTAGGATATAATTCGGCGAAGCACTCAAATCCCGCAACACTGACCCGTAACGTGGAGACTAACGCATGGCGACGACTCAATGCATCTGCAACTTTATTCAGCTTCCTGGATTGATGTTTGATAACGAATGTAAATTGCTGCAAATAAGCTATCCACGAGGCATGACGGGAAGATATTTTATCCTGTGTACTCAAATACTTCAACGCCACGTGATCAGTAAAAAGTACAAACTCCTTATGCGCGAGATAATGTCCCCAATGCTTGATTGCTTGGACGATGGCATAAAACTCGATATCATAGGTACTATAACGAGCTCGTGCGCCTGCCATCTTCTCGCTATAATAGGCTATAGAGTGACCTTGCTGGCTTAAGACCGCACCAATCCCTAACTTGCTTGCGTCACAATGTAGTTCGAAGGGTTGATCGAAGTCAGGAAGTACCAAAATAGGGGCCGTTGTGAGTTTGGTTTTGATAACTTCAAACCCAAGCGAGGCTTCTAACGACCATACGAAGGATATATTCTTCATGCAATCTGTAATGGGAGCCATTATAGCGCTAAAGTTATGCACAAAACGTCGGTAGAAGGACGCTAGGCCGTGAAAACTGCGAACCTCTGAAACTGTTGTTGGCGTCGGCCAAGAAGCAATCGCAGCTATCTTCTGGGGATCCACTCGCAGACCTGTAGCCGAGACCACATAACCCAAGAACAGAATCTCGGAGACGCCAAATTCACAGTTATGCTTGGCCACAAAAAGTTTCTCGCGACGAAGAGCCATTAAGACTTCTCGTATGTGGCTGAGGTGATCGTGAACTGTATTGCTGAAGATGAGAATGTCATCAAAGTAAACCACGACAAACTTCCCGATGAATGGTCGTAGAGCTTGATTCATCACGCGCATAAAAGTGCTAGGAGCGTTAGACAACCCAAATGGCATGACCATCCATTCAAATAATCTTTCAAGCGTCTTGAATGTCGTCTTCCACTCATCTCCGGGGGGAATTCGAATCTGATGGTACCCACTTTTAAGATCAAGTTTAGTGAATATAGATGCTTTACCAATCTGATCCAATAGGTCATCAAGACGAGGTATCGGAAAATGGTAGCGGGTTGTGATCTTATTTATCGCGCGGCTATCTACACACATTCGCCAAGTTTTATCTTTCTTCGGGATTAGGAGAGCCGGTACCGCACAAGGGCTGAGGCTTTCCCGCACATAGCCTTTGAGTAAGAGTTCCTCAACCTGCCGTCTTAGCTCTTCATGTTCCTCGGGACTCATTCGATAATGAGCACGGTTTGGTAAGATGGCATTAGATACAAGATCAATATGATGTTGTATATCACGGAGAGGAGGGAGTCCTGCAGGTAGGTCGTCTGGAAAAAGATCTTGAAACTCGTTGATGACCGGTGTGAACTCGGGAGGAATGACTACGCTTTGCTCTGGTTTAGTATCCACCGCGACCAAGGCAAAAAGTGGACAGGCCTCTCGTATTTCCTCTTCAAATTGTGACTTGGAGATTATTAAGAGACTTTGTTGCGTCGTCTTTTGTTGTGGAGTAGAACTACAGTCTGGCTCAGGTGATGGGAGGAGCGTGATCTTACTTCCCTGAAACATGAAAGAATGTGTATTAAGTCTGCCGTTGTGCATCACTTCCCTATCGTATTGCCAAGGACGGCCCAAGATCATGTGGGACACATCCATTGAAGCGATGTCGCAGTAAAATGTGTCTTTGTAGAACGACCCAATAGATAATGTTAGGAGCGTGCGTTGAGAGACAAAGACTTCTGCGCCTGTCTGCATCCAGAGAAGTCGATAGGGGTGGGGTGAGGCTCAGTTGTCAGAGAAAGCTTGCGAACTGCCTCTGCAGATACGACGTTAGACGAGCAGCCCGAATCTATCACAAATCTGCAAACTTTGCCTTTAACCGTGCAAGTAGAGCTGAGCAAGGATGTCCGTTGTCCATCTGCACTAGCCTTAGGAGCGAGACAATTCCGACGCAGCATAAGGAAAGTTCCCGTGTCGCCACAGACTTGTTCTTCCTCAATGTCTTCGTCTTCCCCGTCATCATCGTAGTTAGGCTCTCCAATGACCTCCTTATCACTTGCGAGGAGACCACGACGTCCATGAGGACAAGCGGTTTGTATATGGCCACGCTCGCCACAAGTGAAACAGCAGAGAGCATTCGGTCCTGATGGTCGTTGTTCTGCTACTGGTGCAACAGGTTCCCCGGTGCGGTTGTTGGTGCGAGGGCCCGTTGATGTCGTAGTCGAATCACGCCCAGTATATGATTTGGTGTCGTTAGCGATCGTAGTGGAGCGAGAGCGAGAATTACCAGTCCATTGCGTAGCCCCCAAGCGTGTTTGCTGTTCGAGAAGTAATGCTCGTTGTCGAGCCTCTGAAACAGAGCATGGATCAAACTGTTGGAGCATGTTTTGGAGCTGCGCTCGTAAGCCTGCAATAAAACGAGCTACTAACTGATCCTCAGAGTCCTGAATATCCATTCGTGTGAGCATCTGATAGAATTCGTTAGCATATTCCTCCACGGGTCGTGATCCTTGACGAATATTGTGAAACTTCTGAAACAAGAGGCGCTCATAGTTGTATGGATAAAGGTTTTCCTCATGTGTTTCTTGAGCTTATCCCATGACGTGATCTTGTCTTTCCCACGACGAGTTCGAGAAAGTTTAAGTTGACTCCACCATGCCGCAGCGTGTCCTCGAAAACGAGTAGTAATGAGAGGCACCCTCTTGTGTTCTGGAACCTCTTTGAACTCTATGAATTCATCGACGGTCACAATCCAGTCGAGTAGGTGTTCCGGTTGCGAACCACCATGGTACTCGGGAATATCAATCTTCACCCCCGACATCCATCTTGTGTCCTCGTTCCTGTTATGTCGTTCTTGTCGGTGATGATGTTGGTGATTGTTGTCGCCGAATGGGTTCTCATCGTCGACGTCAACGTTTTGTTCATCAAAGAGAGGGTTGTTTTTGCGGTGTTGGTGTTGAATTGGCGCTGCGCGTTGTTGCTGTGCGTTCGCGGGATGAGCTGCAAACGCTGCTTGAACTCCAGCCTGAACTCCGGCCTGAATTGCTTCAGCCATCGTCCGTCTCATATTGTCTTGAAAGTTCTCCTGAAAGTCCTCCAGGAACTGTTGCATCTGTGTCCACTCGTTTGGACGGGGTGCCATTGAAAACAAAGATCGATGATCACGACTAGAATCGTAATCTAAAGGTCTCTGATACCAATTGACGGAGCGGAAGTACCGTCTAATAACCGATAATGCCAAGGTAACGTTGAATTCTGAGAATGGCCGTTATCTTTAGCGTTCTTAAGTCTGTTGAATTCTTAGAGAATGCCCAGAAGTAAGGATTCAAGAGTTGTTTAAAACAAAACCCTAAATTTATATTTCAATAATCAAAGCTGTATCTCTCACAAAGCCGAGAGCATACTATATATAGCAAAGCTAAAAGCCTTAGTCGGTTATAAAGCCCGAACCTAATGGAAAAAGGAAATCGCATGCATTAAGGAATAGGAAACTATAATAAAAACCAAAGGTAAATAGGATAATGATGTATGCTGCATCAACAACCCTGTTGACGTGAAGCTCTTGTGTGAGGTTTCTTCAGACCCACCTTGCTTGAAATGTTTTAAGCACAAAGGATGGAGCTTGTTTGATCTCTGACAATGATCTGGCTCCATCTGCTTGATGACTTCGAAAACCAGATGCTTTTAGCTTAGATAAAGTGAGCGACAGCTACAAGAAGACAAGAGTGACTCCCATGAACCGACTGAAGCTATGATACCATGATAATATTTTGGAAACTAGAAAGATTATGGCTTTTTTTTTTGAACAACAAATGCCATATTAAAATTAAACGTCCAAGGCTAAATCGGTTACAACCAGAGAGATACTCGACGGTAAACTGATAAGCTAACATAATTAAACCATAACGAAAGAGAGAGGTGGCTAAAGAGAGAAGTAACCCGTAGAAAATCTTCATTTGTATTCCTAAAGCCTGCATCCTAAAGAACACCTAAGAAGTCGAAATCGACGTTGAAGAACCCAACCAATGGGTTTTGAGTGCTGTTGATAACCGTCTCTGAAGACGTATGGATCTCCCGATGTTGCAGTAAGGTGCGGAGAGGCTTCTGGAGTAGGACTACACACAGTCGTCGACGATACAGTCTCTGAAAGATTGCAGTTGACAAAGTCGGGAGATGCTAAGTTTAGGTGACGTTGCAGTGAGCTGTGGATAGGCTGTCGGAGTAGTACTACACATAGAGTTGTTGACGGTACAACCTTTGAGTTTAAATGAACGTATGTCTCGCGAAGCTTAAATGTGGGAGAGAGTGGGCTAAGGGGTAGGAGACCCCAAGACTTAAAACACATTTGCTTCTGAAATTAGGTCAAAGCCCAAAACATCAAGTAAAGCCCATACCTAACAAGGGATTAGGGTTTTGGTGGAACCGAAGCAATGGCCGCCGATAATGTAACTCTCGTTGGAAGGATCTTTGTACATCAGACCTCCATGGACAGAGCGGCTTGTTGTGGCTGGTGAAGGGAGACGGTGAGCGAGCGAACATGATAGATCCTATGAGAGGAAAGTTGCCGGTTTGGACCTTCGACCATTGATGATGGAATGAGACGCAATGGAGTGACTATGAGGAGAGGCCAGGCGAGCGGACGACGGGTTGAGCTACACGACGGGAGGAGAGACAGTCCAACACTCCGTACTGGTGATGTTGAGTGGAAGCATGGCGGGGTGGTTCTTTTGATACCAGCGCCTTACGGAGGGGAGGGACCATCAGAAAGCTCATATATTCGTAGAGGAGAGTGAGTCAAATGTCTCGCTGGTGAAGCGTAGATCCGTAGGACCGCGATTTAACTTTCTCGATTTGGGATGCATAGTCGAAGGTACGCAGGTTGACGAAGCAAGAACTTGATGTTGGAGGGTCACGACGGTTGTAGGTGGTGATAAGCAGGGCTGAGGATATGGAGCTTCTCTTCTCAGCAAGAAGCGCTCTCAGCGGATGAACACCGGAGTGAGTGGAGCAGAGAGCAGAGATGGCGACATAGCACACTATGAAACACAAAACGAAGTTGCAGAGTGAGTTGGAAGAGAACGAAAGAGGAGGCTGAAGGGTCAGCGCTGGCGGCCAGAGGCACCTCCGGCGTCGAGGAGAGTGAGCATTTGTATTTTCTCGATTATTGTGCATGGGAGCGTCTCAGCGTGTAAGCGGTTTGTTATAAGATGCAGAAAGATTATGCCTATATAGAGCATTATTGAAAGACTAATAGCTCATAGAGCTTTATTGAGTGACTAGTAAACTAAAGGGAGGAATAAGATTAACTTGGCTGAACGAACTAAAAGACAGGATTGTATTTCATCCAAAATGAGCAAAGAAGAGGCTGCAACTGTGCAGCCAAAGTTACAAAGCTAAAGGCATAACATCAATACTTATAGGACGCTATTTGTAAGGGGAACCCTAAACACATGGGCTTAGGACATTATATTGGGCTTGATGACTTGGCTTTGGGCTTGTCTATAATACCATTATAGTACCACTTCAAAAAGTTGAAGCAAACTGAAATAGTTTCAACCATAACTATATAATGCTTTACATTAGTTTATGTGCCTATGACAGATGAAACGTCATTTCATGGGAAATCTCCACTGCGCTTGTTTCTCTCCCTCACAATCAGATCTGGGAAGCCAAGGGCACACCGCCGGTCACCCCTTTTCCGGTGTTCTTCTTGTCCTTCTTATGTATCTTCTGTTCGCCCTCTCACTTCGTCTTTGGTTGGTATGCTCGTTGTTCTAGGTTTGTCTCAGACTCCTGTGAGTTTTCTTAGTGGTGGCTCTGTTTGGATAGCGTCGGTCTCCTCTGAGGGACGGCGATGCTGGTTTTGTGCGGTTCGAGCTGTTGGATTTTGTTCATGAGTGATGACGGCTAGGGTTTCCGCTGGCCAGATCTTTGTTTCCGGGAGTGATATCAGGCGTATCTCACTAATCTACGACATCTAACTCAGGTTTGTAGTGGTCTTCACTCACTTCTTCTCGGATTGAAGGGTCTTGGCTCGGGTTTTTTGACGAAGTTTTAAGAGATATTTTGACGGCGCTGGTTGATGGCATTGTAAGGGTTGTCGTTTTCAGATTTCAATCGGGTCTTTATCATTTTGCTATATTCGGATCAGTTCCTTGGAGGTGTTGATGAGTTAGGCCACTGCGTGCATCTCTCTATTTAGATCTACCAGTTGGTGTGGTATTAGTTATTGGTTTAAGGCTCTAGTAGGGAGTAGAGAGAATGGGTCTCAGTCTTATCAACTTTGATCATCATTCCTCATTGGCAGCGTGTTTCAGGTCTCATGTCATTGGAGTTTTTGCGGTAGGTTGTTATTGACCTATTTGGGCTTTATGAGATGCTGGATGGAAGCATCTCCTCTTTGTGAATTCTCATTGGTGTGGTGAGCGTAGTCATCATCCTCTGAAAAAAATAAGAGCTTTAGTAACTGGCCAAGACAGAGGAGATCTCTAGGTAGTACGTTTGGTCGGTGGGGAAAAAATTGAACAATCGTCTTGATCTGAATCATGTGGTGGATTTCCTC
Source organism: Brassica napus (assembly GCF_020379485.1). Classification (NCBI taxonomy): domain Eukaryota; kingdom Viridiplantae; phylum Streptophyta; class Magnoliopsida; order Brassicales; family Brassicaceae; genus Brassica; species Brassica napus. The sequence goes on along the minus strand of NW_026016837.1, from coordinate 50,565 downwards.
GGGGGATTATGCTCAGACCGGTCTGACTTCTCATTTTGGGATTTATGGTTAAATGGGTGTAACAGTCCCAGTTAGATAAGTGAGACGTGGCAATATTTTTTTATTCATGCCGCCGGTGGGAGTTTCCTACTGGATAATTTGAAGCTTCCTGGTTGGGTTCTATTTTCGGCTTCTTGGGGCTCGTCTGGAGGAAGTTGTAGGAGCCGAGATAGTAAGATTTGAGGGTGGTCCGAACATCGGTAGCTCGCGGCAACTAGTGGTCAGTACTTATAAGGTTCTGGTTTATAGGTCTGTCCATGTTACGCTATGGTCACGTTGCTTTAAGTTTGCTACCTAGTTGTTTAATTTTCTATAGTTTTGTTGTGGTGTTTTTCTTTTTCTGCTTTTGTTACTGTTTAGATTTTTGTACTTTTTCCGTTACTAGTTAGGCTTTATCATTTCTGTCAAAACTGAAAATGGTAATAGATTTTAACATGTTTACCAAAAAAAAGAAATTCATTTCATGATGCATCATAATGTCTTAAAGCCACTCGATTAGTAAACTTTGACTCAACCAGTAATGCAGTCGGTTCTTTTCCTGCTTGCTTCGCAACTTGGAGAGCTCATGGGGGTAACTGTCCTTGAGGAATCACACCTAAAAAAACTACAAGTAATGTTGGTGAGATTAATAAAATAAATTTTTCAAATCATAGTTAAATTAATTTTTAATAAATATATTAATTGTATAATTAGTGGGATTTAATTGGTTAACACTAATATTATTACTAAGTGGACAACATGCCTAAAATTATTTTAAGGGGACTGTAGATAAGTTTTTTTTTAATTCAAAATCAGCAAAATTCTGTATTTATTTTATTATCTATTTAATTTAAATTCTTGTTCAATTTTTACTGTTTAGATTGGTTTATGCGGTACAGTTCATTAGGATCCAAGATCACGAAATCAGTTTGATTCAGTTTAGTTACTTTGATGTTCAAAATGTTAATATTTTAAAAAATTCTATCAAATTTTGTTTTAGTTTGTAAGGTAAATATGTTGTGAAGGAAAAAATGATATGAAAAACTTAGTAAATTTATCATAATAAAGCACACATATGTACGGGCATAAATTCCACTAGGAAAATATATATATTATAAAACTAGGACGGGTCCGCACTATGCGCGAAATTTGATATATTGGCTTTTATGAAAAAAATAATTTTGTTTAAATTTTCATTAGGTTCATTTGGTTGTGGGGGTGATTATCTTAAGCGATTAGTGTTGTCTACACTGTGGGAACCGAAATTCGCACTGTCGATTTCCGTTTAAATAAGGAAACTAGGAAAACCCTAATTTCCCAGAGGTCCCGGATCTCTGCGAGAGCCAACGACAAGTGATCGAATATATGCGGAAATCATGAAAAGATAACAAACGAGTTTAGAGAAAACAGTAGATCTTATTTCGAGTCCGCGTAAGAGCGTTGCGATCATTACAAGAGAATACAAAGGCTTTGGCCGCAGGGGCCGTCAGCGAGTTACCTAGTTCTAGCAACATAAAAACCTAATCCTAGTTGAGTCGCAGCTCGATAACAAAGGACGAAAAAGATATCTAAAAGGCTTAGATTGATTTCGGACTGAACCTTGTTAAAGGCTGCCTACGTACCCCTTTCGAGGATCAAGCCGAACGTAGTTCAATTGATAGAGCTGGACAAGAGATCGAACTGCCTGGGCGAGTTCGTCTAGTAATTGAGTGCCAGTCATAGAAACCGAACTTGTCGAGAATAAGCCTAAAGTTTCTAAGTGCAGAGAATTCCGAATCTAAAAGTTCTCCCCTTGCTCCTCGCCTAGGACTCCTTATATACTAGCTCCAAGGTTGGTTTACGCTTTTACTCTTCTGCCCTTAAGCCGTCATAGCATAAAAATGGAGATATTCCATTTTTCCCGAACTTCACAATTATCTTCAAAACTTCCGTATTTATCCGCGGAAACTTGACATTTACCCTTCCTTGTGGACCAAGCGTAAACCAGGCTGTGGTTTACGGGCTTTTGGTTAGGAAAATCATAGGATGGGCCTCGAGTCGTGTTTTAGGTCCCTTTGGCCCGTCTTCCGACTCGACACGTTTACTACGAGTTTTCCGCGGTTTCTAATCCGCGAAGTTTGATCGATGAATTAGAATGGCGGGAAACATGGACTGAGCTTGCTACGGTCTTCGGGAGATAGCATTCGAAGGTTTTGACGAGAATGCAAGAACTGGTGTCGTATTGACGTTCGGAAAAGTTCAATCGCTACACAGCGACCGAACTTTGGCTCGAGCCCGGTCGCTTCATAGCGACCGAGCGGGACGAGCGCTCGGTCGCTACGTAGCGACCGAGCTTGGCTGAGATCGGTCGCTACGTAGCGACTGAGCGGGACGATCGCTCGGTCGCTACGTAGCGACCGAGCTTTGGCTCGAGCTCGGTCGCTGCGTAGCGACCGAGCGGGACGATCGCTCGGTCGCTACGTAGCGACCGAGCTTTGGCTCGAGCTCGGTCGCTACGTAGCGACCGAGCGGGACGATCGCTCGGTCGCTACGTAGCGACCGAGCTTGGCTGAGCTCGGTCGCTACGTAGCGACCGAGCGGGATGATCGCTCGGTCGCTACGTAGCGACCGAGCTTTGGCTCGAGCTCGGTCGCTACGTAGCGACCGAGCGGGACGATCGCTCGGTCGCTACGTAGCGACCGAGCTTTGGCTCGAGCTCGGTCACTGCGTAGCGACCGAGCGGGACGATCGCTCGGTCGCTACGTAGCGACCGAGCTTTGGCTCGAGCTCGGTCGCTACGTAGCGACCGAGCGGGACGATCGCTCGGTCGCTACGTAGCGACCGAGCTTGGCTGAGCTCGGTCGCTACGTAGCGACCGAGCGGGATGATCGCTCGGTCGCTACATAGCGACCGAGCTTTGGCTCGAGCTCGGTCGCTACGTAGCGACCGAGCGGGACGATCGCTCGGTCGCTACGTAGCGACCGAGCGGGACGATCGCTCGGTCGCTACGTAGCGACCGAGCTTTGGCTCGAGCTCGGTCGCTACTTAGCGACCGAGCGGGACAATCGCTCGGTCGCTACGTAGCGACCGAGCTTTGGCTTGAGCTCGGTCGCTACGTAGCGACCGAGCGGGACGATCGCTCGGTCGCTACGTAGCGACCGAGCTTGGCTGAGCTCGGTCGCTACGTAGCGACCGAGCGGGGCGATCGTTCGGTCGCTACGTAGCGACCGAGCTTTGGCTCGAGCTCGGTCGCTACGTAGCGACCGAGCGGGACAATCGCTCGGTCGCTACGTAGCGACCGAGCTTGGTTCGGGCTCGGTCGCTACGTAGCGACCGAGCTTGGCTCGAGCTCGGTCGCTACGTAGCGACCGAGCTGTGTGCATGCTTGGTCGCCGCGTAGCGATCGAGCTTGGCTTGTCCGCGGTCTGATTTCCATACTCGAGCTTGTCCGCGGCCGATTTGGATACATGTCCGTTGCCTTCGGACAATCGGTATTTAGTGGTTCGATTGAGATTTGGACGATATTTTACTGCAAGGCTGTTCGTAAAGATTTCTTTACGAAGATTACTTTTCGTAAAAACGGTTATGCTGACTTTTACGGACTTTCAGACATTGATTCCGTCGTGACCGATTTTGACCCCAACAGTTAGCCCCCCAGCTCGTTAGAACCATGAGCTTACAGCGTAAGGTTCTAGCGAGCGGCCTAGCAAGTTAGGCAAGTAAGGTGAGTTAGGCGGAATTAATGGTTGAAAAGGTCAGTGGTAAATGGTTTTTCTCGCTCTTCTAAAAATAGAACGTGATAAGATTGGGGCTGCGCCTTATGACGGCTGCCTACGTACCCTTGTTGAAGGGATCAAGCCTTTCGTAGTTCGTCTTTGAGTTAAGGATCTTATGACTAGTTTTCTAGTGAGACCTTTATGGTCTAGTTTTTATGTAGCGGTTATAAGGCGTGTTGCTGCCGATGGCATTTTGTATGGATGTAGAAGGAAAACTACGAGTTGTCATCTCGTAATCTAACTCTGTGTGAATTGCTATATCCGTAATCTGTTTCGAGAGTTTTCCGCAGTGTGTAAACTTGCGGGATTTCTGAAGATTCTCGAATATTGGCAAAGAGACAAATTTTGGGATCTCGTATCAGGGTGTTTGATACTATGCCTAGAGATGTTAGAGACCAGTGCGCTGGGTTTAGGGCAAGACCTAGGTTTACTCCTGGTTTTAGAGGGTGCGATGACTAATTCGACTTACGTATCCCGTTTCAGTTTCATCCTGATTCCATACCGATTTAAAGTCCGCGATAGGTTCTCGGCTTATACGACTTGTATGGTTGGAATCGAGCATCTCTCCGGAGATCGGAAGTGCTGGACCAAAATTTCGGATTTCTTTTATAGCGCTATTATCCTTGTGTCGGATGTACGAGAGTCATCTCTACGAGATGGCTAAGTCTGTTTAGGACGTTGAGAGTTTGTTGTGATCAGCAACAAACTTAATGGTAAAAAATACCGTTTCGAGTCTTCGCGAAGGATATGTTTTGAGAAGATGTTAGTGCATATGACTGTCTGGTCTTCCAAGAAAATGTTTTTATCAAGGAAGGAAATTTCGTCGAAGAACGAATCTTCAGGCGTCTGCGACGTCTCGCGATGCTGAAGATTTGTTATTCTTTCGTATGCCGCGTTTCGGGCTTGAAATGTTCTCGGGTTGGTAGATGTTTCGCGATGTTGCAATGGTTTAGTCTTAGCCCTGCGTTTGAGAAACATTCTGGTTTGACTACGAATGTTCGCAGCCAAAATTGTTGTTCCTGTTTGGATGCTAATAGTTTTATTTGCGATCGAGGAATTATGACTGAGGTGTCATGTAATTTTGTCCATGGGAACAATGGTTTTCCTTCATGGTTCTTTGTGAAGTGTTGGCCTTCCGAGATGTATTTCGTGCATTTTTTAGGATGTTTCGTATAGCTCTAGAAGCTTTGTTACGAATTTTTCCTTACATGCCGCGTATTATGGTTAAAACGTTGCGGGCTTAAAGTGAATTGTGGAGCGTATTGAACTTGGTCAATTTTCGAAAAGTTTAGATTTTCCCTTAACCGTTTGGTTGTTATGACTTAGTTTCGTTACGAAGAATTTATCATATGATTTCCGACTGTGGGCTACACGATAATTTATCATATCATATAACCGATTTTACGAAGGTTGTAAATCAGTGATATGTAAACATATGTCAAAGTAGCATTGTTTCTGCGGGTTCTACGAGAAACGTTCCCGCTGTGATTTTGATCTTAGATGAAAGTTGCTTGGAGTTACTCATGGAGTATTACCGAAGTTTATTTCAATACGATCTAGTCGCGGAACGCTTTTCATAGGTTTTTCGAGAGGATTCTCATGACACATTCGTTTCTTGAACGAATTGGTCAACCAGAAGTGGTTCTAGCTAACCATCGGGAGGAAAATGCTCCTTTTAATGTGCACGATGCTACATATATTCTCGAGTTTTCTTCGTCGCAAATGTTTTCGATGCTTTTCCGTGACTTACTTGGTACAACGGAAACTGAAAGAAATGCTTTGGTGATTGAAGGTTTCTCGTAGAAATTTTTAAAACGAAACTGGCTTTCTGAAGCCGGAAAAAGCTTCAATACTTTGGCTAATCGTCGAGTTTCAGTTTGATATTTGTACAAGTTTTCTGTACGCATGATTGCGACAAGAAATGATGTATAGTTTTTGAGATTATGTTCATGATCGTCTGGATATGTTGCTAGCGTTTAGACGAATATTAAGATTGTCGTTTGCCTATTCTTGACGATTTGCAGAAGTTTGGGAGTATACGAGTATAGTATACGTACCTACTCCCTTTTTTTTTTTTTACGAAAGAAAAAACGGTTGAACCGATACTTTGAAGGGTTGTGTACGTTTCCTCTCCTGATGTTTGGAATGATCGATAATTCGGGATGATTTATAGACGACGCTTGGACTGTGATTTGGTTGTTTCCACGTTGACGACTTGGGATATGGCGGTTCCGAGAAAATTGCCAGAAACGAATCGGTTTTACGACGACGTTCATGTCTCTAACTTTTTCTCTCTTTAGGAAGCGAGCTTGATATGCGTGGCGATCGTTTCTCGACTTTCGGAGAGTTTAGATCGGTTTGCAAGATCTGGATGAACAATTATGGAACAATATATCGAGACAGGAAAAATCGCTTAAAACTTAGTTCGCTAGACTATCCGCCTAGGTTTTACGTTCCCTAAAGTTCTATGGCAGCCTCAAAGTAATTTCCTACGAAAATTCCAAGTCTGATTTCAAAAATTTCAAGTCGGAAATACCTTAGTTCTCTCGAAGATGCAGTTTTGTCCCTTCTCAGTTTTGCGTGCTCATTTCCGTTTCCTATTCTCGTGTATGTTCGCCATTTCCGATATTGGTGTTTATCCTTTGAAACTTGACATTTATCTTCTGAACTTGACTGTTATCTTCTCCTTATATAAGACGTCGATTTTTGTAAAAAGGTTCAACGTAATCGTATAGTTAAGGCGGCTAAGGTGTTAAGTTAACCATTGCCGTTTTATACGATTAATCTGAATCCATGCGAGAAAATAGGTCTTTGCGGTTTTTTTTTTTTTTTTTTTTTATATCGTAAAGTCTCAATTGTAACTTCAATCGAGGCGAAACAAGAGACGTTTCGATCGAGATTCGAAAGTGAACGCAAAGATGGAGGTAGGGTGAGCAGAAACAAGTCAAGGAGTTTAAGACGAGGTTTACTTGTTTTTGTCGTAAAATCTCAACGGAAACTCCGATTGAGATGAAACGAAAAGCGTTTCGATAAGAATTCAAAGGAGAACGCAAAGGAGGACCCCTTTGAGGCCTGACAGGTCGCTATAGCGAGTGAGGATGTCATCTCGGTCGCTACAGCGAGTGGAAGGGAGCCGAGACGAGTCCCACTTGTTTTAGTCGTAAAATCTGAACGGAAACTCCGATTGAGACGAAACGAAAAGCGTTTCGAAGAGGATTCAAAGGAGAACGTAAAGGAGGAACCCTTTGAGGACTTACAGGTCGCTACGTAGCGACTGACAGTCTGACAGGTCGCTACGTAGCGAATGGAAGCAAGCCGAGAAGCGTCCTACTTTTTTTCGTCGTAAAATCTCAACGGAAACTCCGATTGAGACGAAACGAAAAGCGTTTCGATGAGGATTCAAAAGACAACCCAAAGGAGGACCTTTCTGAGGCCTTACAGGTCGCTACGTAGCGACTGACAGTCTGACAGGTCGCTACGTAGCGAGTGGAAGCAAGCCGAGAAGAGTCCTACTTGTTTTCGTCGTAAAATCTCAACGGAAACTCCGATTGAGACGAAACGAAAAGCGTTTCGATGAGGATTCAAAAGACAACCCAAAGGAGGACCTTTCTGAGGCCTTACAGGTCGCTACGTAGCGACTGACAGTCTGACAGGTCGCTACGTAGCGAGTGGAAGCAAGCCGAGAAGAGTCCTACTTGTTTTCGTCGTAAAATCTAAACGGAAACTCCGATTGAGACGAAACGAAAAGCGTTTCGACGAGGGTTCAAAAGACAACCCAAAGGAGGACCTTTCTGAGGCCTTACAGGTCGCTATGTAGCGAGTGGAGAGTTGGCTTGAGCTCGGTCACTACGTAGCGACCGAGCAGTGTGTGTGCTCGGTCGCTACGTAGCAACCGAGCCGTGTGCGTGCTCGGTCGCTACGTAGCGACCGAGCAGCGTGTGTGCTCGGTCGCTACGTAGCGACCGAGCAGCGTGTATGCTCGGTCGCTACGTAGCGACCGAGCAGCGTGTGTGCTCGGTCGCTACGTAGCGACCGAGCAGCGTGTGTGCTCGGTCGCTATGTAGCGACCGAGCCGTGTGCGTGCTCGGTCGCTACGTAGCGACCGAGCAGCGTGTGCGTGTTTCTAATCCGCGAAGTTTGATCGATGAATTAGAATGGCGGGAAACATGGACTGAGCTTGCTACGGTCTTCGGGAGATAGCATTCGAAGGTTTTGACGAGAATGCAAGAACTGGTGTCGTATTGACGTTCGGAAAGGTTCAATCGCTACACAGCGACCGAACTTTGGCTCGAGCCCGGTCGCTTCATAGCGACCGAGCGGGACGAGCGCTCGGTCGCTACGTAGCGACCGAGCTTGGCTGAGATCGGTCGCTACGTAGCGACTGAGCGGGACGATCGCTCGGTCGCTACGTAGCGACCGAGCTTTGGCTCGAGCTCGGTCGCTGCGTAGCGACCGAGCGGGACGATCGCTCGGTCGCTACGTAGCGACCGAGCTTTGGCTCGAGCTCGGTCGCTACGTAGCGACCGAGCGGGACGATCGCTCGGTCGCTACGTAGCGACCGAGCTTTGGCTCGAGCTCGGTCGCTACGTAGCGACCGAGCGGGACGATCGCTCGGTCGCTACGTAGCGACCGAGCTTTGGCTCGAGCTCGGTCGCTGCGTAGCGACCGAGCGGGACGATCGCTCGGTCGCTACGTAGCGACCGAGCTTTGGCTCGAGCTCGGTCGCTACGCAGCGACCGAGCGGGATGATCGCTCGGTCGCTACGTAGCGACCGAGCTTGGCTGAGCTCGGTCGCTACGTAGAGACCGAGCGGGATGATCGCTCGGTCGCTACGTAGCGACCGAGCTTTGGCTCGAGCTCGGTCGCTACGTAGCGACCGAGCGGGACGATCGCTCGGTCGCTACGTAGCGACCGAGCTTGGCTGAGCTCGGTCGCTACGTAGCGACCGAGCGGGACGATCGCTCGGTCGCTACGTAGCGACCGAGCTTTGGCTCGAGCTCGGTCGCTACGTAGCGACCGAGCGGGACGATCGCTCGGTCGCTACGTAGCGACCGAGCTTGGCTGAGCTCGGTCGCTACGTAGCGACCGAGCGGGGCGATCGTTCGGTCGCTACGTAGCGACCGAGCTTTGGCTCGAGCTCGGTCGCTACGTAGCGACCGAGCGGGACAATCGCTCGGTCGCTACGTAGCGACCGAGCTTGGTTCGGGCTCGGTCGCTACGTAGCGACCGAGCTTGGCTCGAGCTCGGTCGCTACGTAGCGACCGAGCTGTGTGCATGCTTGGTCGCCGCGTAGCGATCGAGCTTGGCTTGTCCGCGGTCTGATTTCCATACTCGAGCTTGTCCGCGGCCGATTTGGATACATGTCCGTTGCCTTCGGACAATCGGTATTTAGTGGTTCGATTGAGATTTGGACGATATTTTACTGCAAGGCTGTTCGTAAAGATTTCTTTACGAAGATTACTTTTCGTAAAAACGGTTATGCTGACTTTTACGGACTTTCAGACATTGATTCCGTCGTGACCGATTTTGACCCCAACATACACCAAATTGCAATTATATAATAAAAAGGACATGAGAGCATTCTCAGTATTGTTGTTAATTTGTTTCAGAGTTGCAAAATTTTATATTGTTATAATACTCATAACACTTCTCTACAGTTAAACCTTGAGCATTATAAGTTAAATCAGACGAAATCGATTTAAAAAAAATAATGAGATTAAGTTTTCAAATACCACTGTATTTGTTTTTTTTATGAGGGTATTTAATATAGTGGAGAATGAGGTTTTGATTTAGAGGAATTCTCTGTCAAAGATATTATATAGTTATTTTTAGACAATGTGAGTAATTGCTATTATTAAAAACTGTTGTTGTTGTTTTTTGATATTAATGTTATATTTGAGGGTTTTTTTATTTTGCTTTATATTATGGTACCATTATAATGGGTTATTATGGTTACTGAATGTATTGTTACATAACTAATTACCATGAATTGACTAAAGATTAATAATTTTTTTTTTGCCTCTCTTTGTTTCACTTGTTTGATGTTTTTGGTTATATTTTTTTATATATTCTGTAATTAATTGTACTCATATGTTTATTAATAAGGGAAAAAGGTATCAAATGTCTTATGTTAAATGGACAAACTGAGCGTAACGTTTATTCAGATTTAAAAACGTAATAAATATTCATTCAGAGCTTTGTATTAGAACTCTAGTTTTTCTAACTTATTCTATTTATGTAGTTTATTCGAATATTTGCTATGTTCTGCTTTGCTATGTCTGAGTAATTCACCCGTTAGATTTAGGGTTTAATTAGGATTATGAAGGACTAGCCAAAACCATAGAATTTCTAAGGTGATAGACATCCTTCAAGAAATTGCTCGTAATGCTTGTGTTTTAGAGTAGCTAACTAGAACCCTGATATTAGAATTGTGGACAACTACGACGGTAGATTTTGCACCAGAATAGATTCTCTTGAGCTAGGATTGTTAGAAATAAGCGGGAGCTGATTTAGTTAAGAAAAGTGAACCTATCGATCAACTTGCTAAGGCTTGCTTAAGGAAGCATCGATCGATGCTAATTCAATAGCATCGATCGGCGCTAATTCAATAGCATCGATCGACGCTCGATCCATATTAACAAGCAACAACTGAGATATTGGACTTAGTCAATATAATTGATTCACAGCGGAAGCTAGATACTATATCACCATAATCCAGATTACCTGAAACCCTAGATCTAGATATTTCTCTTAATTGGTTACAACCTCAACTCAATCAACTGAACAATTGCTTGTTCACCATGCTTTCATTTACTTAATGTTTTTAAACCTATTTTCCTAGCTTAATTATTACTTCTTTAGATCCATTGTGTGCCATTGCCCCTTGTGGATTCGATCCCTAAGTAATACAACTGAACCTCTGATTCGATCCCCCCCCCCCCAATTTCATTGTTTTTGGTAAAGTCTTTTTTACTGTGACTTCTAACATTTAACCATTATAATTCTCATTATGATCACTTTAATAGTTCTTAAAGGCATATCAATATAATCCTATGAACTCATCACAAATGGGCCACACTAAAAAATAATGGTGGACTTTTTCTACTTCCATGTCCTATTCTACGGTGATTAATTAGTATGATATTGTCCATTATAGATCTAATTGGCAAAGCCGCGATTTATTTTTGGATTCTTTTTCAAAAGGCTTCGTACTATTCAGAGTTGGACACTCTTTATATACTAAACATTATTTATCTAAACTTTGAATGTGAAATTTGGATCAACATCGATATCACAATTTTCTTCTCAACCCATGGATTTTTCAACCTTCTACCAAAACCAGACAGCTATCTTATACAATCATATTTTACCAATGGAACACGCTGGTTAACTCCACTTTTTCTGTTGAGAAGACTTTCGACACAAGACTACCTAAGTTACCTTGAGACTACCTTCTACATCAAAACCTCCAAAATTTTTATAGAAGTGGAGTGTTGTTTTCTATAGACTTTGATATCACTTGTTAGGCTTTTTCTAATCTCACGTTCAACTCTATGGCGATCACTAAACATGATCTTGTCTACTTGAGTCTAATTGGCAAATCTCGCATAAATTTGGTTTTGAGGTTATCCAAAAAAAAATCATACAAATTAAAATCATATTTTTTATATAGTAGATATTATTTGTCTAAACTTCTAACTTCTAATATGGGATGTAGATTGAAATTTCAAAAACAGACCCACCAATCGGTAAACTTGCACCACGCAGGAACCTTCTACAATGTAGGCAACATAGAGTTGAGAGTAAAGTCAAGGAACCTGATTGTACGATTCTTATTCATTATTGTGTTATAAAAAAAGGTATGAACTCATATTTATATTTTATACTTTATTAAAATTAGAAAAATATATATATATATATATATATATATATATGCCGTCCGTCAACTTGTGGTGTCATTTTCAAGTTGACTTCCATTACCGGTTTCTCGCTCGCCTACCAGATTGGCTATAGTTGACTTAGGCAAAACCCTGTATAATTTGCATCTGATATTGGTTTCATCTTTTTTTTTTGTCAGTCAAGAAAAACTATGGCTTGGTTTAAAAAATAAAAAATAAAATATGGCTTTATAATCAGTTAGTAAACTATACAATTTTATCGAATCATCATCAATTAAAAGAATACTCAATCTTTATTATGTGGTAATCCATGATGTCACGCAAATTATGAAATAATTTTCCGTGGTCTAGTGTCTCATCATGACAGTAAGTACAATATTTTTTACGTCAAAAATAAAGTACAATATTTTTAAAGTCAAATGATTACTTTATTATTTTAAAGTTGAATAAATTTAAATAAATCCAGGCTATAAAATTTTGTTCATCAGTTTTTTTAAACATAAACTTAGAGTTTTTAGTTCAAAAAAACATGGAGAAATTTTTTTTAGAGCTTTAAATTAAGGTGGTAAATATTTTTCATAATAATATACTTTTAAAAAACTCATAGTTTGAATATAGGCATAAACGATCAAAGCATGGCCACAGTATAACAATTTGTTCACTTATAAATTAAACTAGATTTTGATCCGCGCAGGCGCGCGGGTGTATATTTTGAAAAATATGTTGATATTTGTTTTTCATGTAATTATTAGAATTTGGAAAAATGAATCCGAGGAACATAACCGATACCGATCCAAAGATATAGTACCAAACCCAAACATAAATTGATTAAATATTCTAATTATTCAAAATTTTGTTATTTAGAGAACCGAATCTGATCCGAACCGAAGTATTTGGGTATCCGAATTTATCTAAAAATAGATTTATATACTTATATATATTAGTTATTTTTAGATTTAACGTATATAAAACATCAAAAATGATACTTTTAAATTGGTTTAAATACTTGAAAATATATATAGATAGTCAAAAGTAAATATCTGAAATAGTTAAAGTATACCCAAATCACCAAAAATACTTAAAATAATTATTGATTTCGTATCCAAAATTTTAAATCAAGCCAATTGATATGTTAAGCTTAAGTATTATGACATATGTTATTCAAATTTATACGTAATATATTATTTTATTTATACATTTTGAGAAATTTAAAATATATAATGATTTACGACTTTAAAAATAATTTAAATTAGTTATCCAAACCCAAACCAAACCCGCAAAGATCCAAATCGAACTCAAACCAAAATTTAGAAACATTCTAATAAGGCTGAAATCTTTGACCCCGAAAACCCAAAATACAAACCGATCAGAACTAAACCCGTATGGGTATCCAAAAGCCCATCCCTAGTCATTATTATATATCGTATTTTATCATCATATAATTAATCGTATTTTATATGTACCATCATATAAGTAATCATATAATTAATAGTATTTTATACATACCATCATATAAATAATTACATATATTATATTTTTAAAACTTAATATGAAATATGAAAACCATAATTTGAGTTGGTATTTCAAATTGGGCTTTGTATTATATTTTTCTTATATATATTGACAATATTTTTTTATAATGGTTATTGAAAAATAGTTTAGTAAAAATCCATTTTTGAATATATGTATATTTTTGAATCAATTTTTGATATAAATCAAATTTGAATTATTATTTTGATTTGAAATATGTATATAAAGTTTAAATTTTGTTTTATGGTTAGTTTAGAAAAAAAAAATTTAGGGAATTAGATTGACCCATTTTGGTATATTTTAAAAGTGGCCTAGATAACTTTCAATTTTTTTAAAAAACATAAGCTCATTACTTTTTTTCTTAATACTACTATCCTTGTTTTCAAACAAAAATATTTTTTTTAAAAGACTGCAATCCATGTTTCCAAACACTCCAAATTTTTAAAAGTCCTATTCAAGTCTCCAAACACTCCAATTTTGTACTTGAGTTTTAATAAGATAGATATATCATCATGCGAAAGTAATATTTAAACTTTGAAAAATATGAAATAAACATATATGGTTTAAATTTTACAGAAACTAATTTTTATGATGTGGATGCCAAGAATTCAACAAACATTTTAAAAGCTAAAGCAAAACATTATCTTTTTATAAATTTTAATTATCTTTAAAAAGTAACTAAAACTTAATTTAGAAAATAATATTTTATCAATAAATAAAATTTCCATAAAACAAATTAATAGTATGATTACACAACTGAACTAAATTATGCACAACACAATAAAGATTAATTGAGAGTTACACGAGAGAAAAGCTAGAATTAAAATACTATAACGAAGATATAATTCTTGTGTATAGGATTGATAAGAAGAAATTTTTATAACATAAAAAGTTAAAATCAAACATATAATTTTATAAATTCTATTTATTCAGTCAACTAATTAATTAAATTCAACAAATGTAATAAATATGAGTAAGCACTAAGATTAAATATTTACAGAGGATACTAGTCTTACTTACGATATCTATGTAAAATAAAATTTGAATTCAGTACATATTATTTTTAATTAAAGATAATTGGTTTATCATTTACAGTTTTTTTTTTTAACGCTTATTATGATATTACAATTATGAAAAATATTACATAGACGATCCCACAACCGATAATACTACATGCCTTATAAGTATCTATGCCTAACTGAATCACCTGAGATGTCCTACAAAGATCACACATGTCCGAGTTTACTTGCACCATGTTGAAGATTCCTTGTAAGCCTTTTCTATGTAGCTTCCATAATTTTTTAACAAATCGTTTTCTCCAGAAATTAAAATTTGGAATTGCTGGTGTAGAAGTTAATGAACCCTTAGTCAAACCATTGAACTAAGGGGGCTTCCACATAATTTATCATTTACAGTTAATTATTAAAATAATCAAAATTTATAAAACGTCAATATTTTGTTTTATAGTAACTAGATTTTGATCCGCGCTTTCAAAGTGCGAAATTTTTTCTTTTAAATTTCTATTTATTTTTGTTACTTATAAAATTATATATTTATACATAAGATTATATAAGCTAATTACAGTTGTATTGATTGTTTATGTTTATAAAATATGCAAACACCTATGACATGTCATATAAAGTTGTATACTTATACAGAAATAAATGATTTTTAATAGTTTTAAATATTTAAATGTAAATTGCATTCCATAATCATTTTATATAATTTATTGATACGTTCTCAAATTACCCTTGATTTACTGTTACTCTCTCAAGTGAGAGGTTCAACTATAGTACTTAGAGATTGAATCCACAAAGACTCTAAGATTACACAATAGATTTATCGTTTTGGAAGTATAACTAGACATAAATGATATTATGCAATAACTAAATGAAGTTGTTTGTAAATTATCAAGATGAGGGAAATAGCTAGCTTCAGGAGGCATGCAAACTCATAAGGTTATTAGGCATTATTAATATTAATGTTCTCTAACTCAAACTTAAGCTATAATCTATCAATTTTCGTATGTGGAGATTATCTAATGACTAGACCTATGATTTCAACTTCCGTTTGTTAATCTTAAAAAGCGTCAATCGATATACTTTATAAGTATCAATCAATGCACCTTTCAAAACGCCGATCGATACTCATGTCGGAGTGTCAATCGATGTTTCTTCTAGCAAGCATTAGTAAATGGGTTTGATGTGTTCTCTAATTGCCTAGACCAACTTCTGTGTGCGCCTAGTTAATTAGATCATACTAGTTTTAATTCAGGCAACAGACCAAGCTTCTACTTTGGCCAATGAATCCTAAAATCTAAGTTCAGGGTGATCAATCCTAGACTTAGCAGTAAGAAGAACTAGATGAAGAACTGATTAAATCATCCTAACAACAGTTCATATTAGCAAACCATATATAATCCTTTGAAGAATCCTAAATTTAACAGTGAGACTACTCAGACATATTCATAGGAAAAAGTATGATGGTTTAAATAATACTATAATAGAATAAAATGAAAATCAAACAAAGTAGAGTCAAAAAACAAAAGGAGTTTGAGATCTTCTCTGAGATGATATTCAGATCTCTCTCTCCAATCCTAAGCTCTCTCTCTCTCTCTTCTCTAGGTATCAAAATGTGCCTCCTAGAAAACAAAGTGTAAAAAGAAGTATATCTCTAAAACAATAGAAAACCCTAATAAATAGTCTAATAGGCGGCCATGGACTTATGACGCAAATCTTGGAACTTCTGGCCAAACTTGCAATTTCCTTAAATCATAATTAAACTCGCACGTGGATGAAATGTCGATAAACGAAACATCGATCGATGTTTGTTACAATCATCGATTCCGACTGCATATTTTCAAGAGATCTTTCCTCCAGAACGATCCAAAAGCTCCAATTGTGTCCAATGAGTGCCTGAACATGTAAAGACTCTAAAAAGACTTCAAATGCATATAAAAGACTATAAAACATATACAAATCATGGGTGAAAATAGTTAAAATCAATGACATATCAACTCTCCCAGATTTATCCTTTTGCTTCTCCTCAAGCAAAACATAGGACAGCCATATGAAAGAAGTTTGAAAATAGCAAGGACTCAAAAAAATTCAAATCACTACTCTCACTTTTTGCAAATATGAATAGGTGGAAGTGAGTCAATACCAACCTTCAAATTTTTTCAATGTACTACACTCTAGCTTAGTCACCATACCATAAAACTGACAACTCCACTGATAGCGCCTGACATACCTCTATACTGACCTCATTTCTGCATAAATAAAGATTTGTAGGCTACATCATGAGAGTATCAATAAAGAGACACATGAAATCAAGCAAGCACCTGGATCAATAGGTAACCCTTTCTAGTTCTTCCTTCTCTCTTCTCTCTTCTATGAATCCAATTTTTTACTTTTTTACTGGGAAAAGTGTAGGCGAATAGTGGGGTCATCGGAAACGTACCTACCCCTCGCTTCCAACGATGAGCGATCATCCCTTTGAATTAGAATAGTGGGGTCATAGGTAATTTACCTACCCCTCGGCATCTCAGGGAATCATTTCAATATTTTGTAATATAGATGCCAAAGAGAGGTGAAAGGGGAACCATGGGCACTAAGTCTAATACCTTCCAGACTCGCACAAGGATTCAGATCCAATGTATACCAAGCTGCAAAACAAGCGAGTAAAGTAGATTAAGGTTGGAAGTCAACTTTGGTTTCTCCAGACATTCTCAGTCAGTGTGGATGTAAGGAACACGTGATACACTATGGTGTTTCCATCTAATACATCTTGCAGTGATAAATCTAAATGGTTCTAGAGAGTGGTTAAAGTAGCAATCAAATTGTAATAAATCATTATCCTTTTCTTGACTCAATAAAACTTTAATCAAAACTTTTAAAAGGAAATTCAAAACAAAACACAATCTTAGTAACTAGCTCCCCCAGACTTAAGCAGTCTAAGATTGGTTAAGAAATAAATCATAAGTACTAAATAATTGCTAGAGAATAAGTTGAAATTTCGTACCTTTCTGTCTCGAGCGTCGATCGCCACCGTGAACCTGGTGTCAATCCACAATGCTGAGACATAATTGTTTTGCTCCTGAGGTAACATGTCATGTGGCCTAACTCATCGGATTTGAGTTAGCAGAGTTAACTCTGTTAGACAATCCAAACACATGTCAAAACCAGGAAAATAGATAGTTTCAAGTCTAGTGATATCACTCAAATTACCCCAAGGAGTGACTTTACTCTCTCAAAGTAGGTTAATAGACAATTTGGTATCTGAACTGGATTATATAAATGTTAAGTACGTGTGTACTTAATTACTGCAAGTTGAGTTGTTTGTGGAACTGAGAATGGGTGGCGTCTGAATAAGAATAGAATAAGTTGATTGCAAGTTGAGTTGTGTGTTTAACAAATGGAATGAAATGAACTGAAATAATTGATGTATGTGGCGCCAAGAACGAGGTGTGTTTATAAAAGAAATGCTGACCGCAGCGGAAACGGGGTAAGTTACCGGTGCATGATAAGATCGAGTTATGTCGAGTCTGGGTATAAGTAACTATATGTACTGCAAGGTGGACTGTGCCGTGAAAGACAATGGATCGCAGGGTGTGTAGTCATATAGGAGCTGCAGGATTGTAGCCCAGGAAGGGCTCCTTGCAGAAATGCCACGATGAGCCTTGTGTGTGAGTGCTAGATCATATAGGTCTAGGTTGATTGGTGTGTTAATCTTATGTGTGGTGATGATTGAATTCAGTACATTGCTTGATCTTTTCTTATCACTGATTGTTTGATAGTCAGTTGCTAGTCAGTTCTCTTTTTGCATTAAATATAGAGGTTCATGCGGGAAAACTGGTTTAGAACCGGTTCACTAAGTAACTCATTTATTCATGTGCTATCTTTTTCCATTTTTCCTGTGCGTAAGACTGTAAATAGAAATGACGGATATGGTTAGATGGTATGTTTGTTAAGAATGAAACACGTCTGGACATTTTGAAACAATTGTTAGGATACAGTGAAAATGTTGGGTTGTCTACACATGTGTCTCTAACTCTCCATTCGGAAACTCCGGATATGTGTTGAGAGAGACGGGTGGTACAGTAATATTTTTTTGGCACGCTTCAGCTAACTCTCCTCTGCATAATGTATATTAGTAATAATATTACACATGTTTTTATTGTTTCTTGTACATATTTTTATAAGTGTATTTTGGATTCAAAAGATATATTTAATTAAGAAAACTATATTAAGTGTTGATGCTTTTATGGCTTTCGTGAACACCCATCATCAATTGTTGTTTTCCCCCATGTCTCTTGTTAAAAACTCAAAAGAATCAAAGGAATATACCAGTGAGTCCAGTATGCACAATCATCTTCCTTTTCACGGTTAAAGGTGAAAAGTCGAAACCAAAGATGCAGATTCCTTTGGTCAACATTTGCTGACAAAATTATAAAATGTTTGAATCAATCAAATTTATTTCTTTTTTCAACATTGGATCGTAGTCTCATTTTAATTTTTTTTTTAATTTTACTTTTATAACTTTATGTTATAATGTATATATATATGAACTGTTAATATAGGTGATCGTAGAGTGAGCAAAATAGGAGGATATATATATCAGCTTCTGAATATTTGCATAGTCAAAGGTGATATGATATATAAACAACAAAAATTCCAAATCTAAGACAGATTCTAGATGTTATAATACAGAAAATCAATCAGTATTTAAAGAATTAGTAGAATATTATTATTATATAATATGCTATAAATTCGTGATCTCAAAAATAATTGTACTATATTATATTTCTATATTATATAATATATAAATAACTATTAGGTGAGTGAATAAATAGTTAACTGCTAACAAATAAAATAGGAAACTTCTTATATTGGTACTAGAAACAAGCTTTTCGCTTTGAAAATCCAAACACTCGATTAATTCTTCTTTTACTGGAAATGGAACTGTATTGATGAAAAAGAAATTTCTCAGAAGAAACTCGATTACGATCAAGACCTTCAGAAAATAATCTGGTAAAATGAGACTTTTTATGTTCATAAGAAATGTAAATCTATTTTGACCTTAAAATTTAGTTTCAAAACAAAAGTAAAATGATAAATCTCAACAATACCGATTTTCAGGTACGGAGAGATTATCGTGTGATATATTTGGATGTGATAGAATATTTTTTCTGAACACACAAATCTTATCTACACCGATTTAGCAGATGAAAATTATTGCACCTTAAAAAAAATCACATGTACTACTAGCAAACAAAATTAAAGACTTTGCAACTTGCATAAAATTCGTGAGGCTGTAATTATAAAAGTCAACCCTAAAGCTTCCTCAGTTTTATTATAAACAGAGAACAAAACACTTTCGTCCTCTTCCTATCTTTGTTTCCCACTTCTCTCACCAATCTCTCCCAACATGTCGGGATCTTTATCTTGCTCTGCTGCCGACCTCGCAGTCTTGTTAGGCCCTAATGCCACGGCTGCAGCTGACTACATCTGCGGCCAACTTAGCACCGTTAACAACAAATTTACCGACGTTGCTTTCGCCGTAGACAACACATATCTTCTCTTCTCCGCTTACCTCGTCTTCTCTATGCAACTGGGCTTCGCTATGCTCTGCGCTGGCTCTGTAAGAGCCAAGAACACGATGAACATCATGCTTACCAACGTCCTTGACGCTGCAGCTGGAGGTCTCTTCTATTATCTTTTCGGTTACGCCTTTGCCTTTGGATCTCCCTCAAACGGCTTCATCGGAAAACACAACTTTGGTCTCAAGGACTTTCCTTCAGCCTCCGCCGACTACTCTAACTTTCTATACCAATGGGCTTTTGCTATCGCCGCTGCCGGAATCACCAGCGGCTCCATCGCTGAACGGACTCAGTTTGTTGCATACCTGATCTATTCATCCTTCTTAACAGGCTTTGTTTACCCAGTTGTTTCTCACTGGTTCTGGTCTGCTGATGGGTGGGCTAGTCCTTTTAGGACCGACGGAGATTTACTTTTCAGCACAGGAGCAATCGATTTCGCTGGCTCGGGTGTTGTTCACATGGTTGGAGGCATCGCTGGTCTTTGGGGTGCGTTGATCGAAGGTCCACGACTTGGTCGGTTTGATAACGGTGGACGAGCTATAGCCCTACGTGGCCACTCGGCCTCACTAGTTGTCCTTGGAACATTCCTCCTTTGGTTTGGATGGTATGGATTCAACCCTGGTTCCTTCAACAAGATCCTCGTCACTTATGAATCAGGCACGATCAACGGGCAGTGGAGCGCTGTCGGACGGACTGCTGTCACAACCACTTTAGCTGGCTGCACTGCGGCGCTCACAACCCTCTTCGGGAAACGTCTTCTCTCGGGACACTGGAACGTTACTGACGTATGCAACGGCCTCCTTGGAGGGTTTGCAGCTATAACCGGTGGCTGCTCGGTCGTAGAGCCTTGGGCGGCGATCATCTGCGGGTTCGTAGCGGCCCTGGTACTCCTCGGGTGCAACAAGCTCGCGGAGAAACTCAAATACGATGACCCGCTCGAGGCAGCCCAGTTACACGGTGGGTGCGGAGCCTGGGGGCTAATATTTACTGCACTTTTTGCTAGAGAAAAGTACTTGAACCAGATCTACGGCGAGAAGCCCGGAAGGCCCCACGGTTTGTTCATGGGCGGTGGAGGAAAACTGCTTGGGGCTCAGCTTATTCAAATACTTGTTATCACAGGTTGGGTAAGTGCGACCATGGGAACGCTTTTCTTCATCCTCAAGAAAATGAAACTGTTGCGTATATCTGCTGAGGATGAGATGGCCGGTATGGATATGACCAGGCATGGTGGCTTTGCTTACATGTACTATGATGATGATGAGTCTCACAAGGCCATTCAGCTAAGGAAAGTTGAGCATAGATCTCCTTCACCTTCGGGTGTTACTACCACTTCTGTTTGATTTAGATTTTTATTTTGTAACAGTATTTATCATGCTCTGGGATACTCTAATATATGTTTGATATTTTTGCATTGCAATAATGTTTTACATTGTACAGTTTTTCTGGGTTGTGGTGTTATTGTCGATGTGTTTATTTATGTTCTGTTAATTATGTTTTCCTTCTGAAGTTGCATTCCATTTACTAGAAGCATTCCATGTGTAAGCTTCAGTTATTCTATTTCTCCTCTTTTCCATTTAAAATAACTAATGCAAATAAACTAATTAAATATATCAATAAAATTCAATGGCTTACATCACTTATTGGACTTTATGCTGGCAACTTGCCGCAGAACTTGAGGTGGTGTTTTCAAAGTATAACCGATCACGTCTCTCCCAAATCACTTGTGTTTTTATAACTCAACAATTCAACATTGTTTTATTGTATTAAACATTAGTACGATTAATTATGTCAATATAATTATTTAACACAACAACTTTTGAGATTCGTACATTGTTTCCACAGCCGCACATCAAGATTCGGAATATTCTATCCCACTAATAAATTAACAATCATGATTCGCACAAAGGGTATCACTAATAACTCGGAGCTTGTACTGGTTTTGTCTTTGTATAATCAAATGGTTAGGTTACTACTATTTGTTGTACTGGTCTGATCAAAAAAAAAAAAAGTTACTACTACATACATATATATATATAAATATTGGGGTAACTTTGGTCTTTTCAAGGATGGAAGAATATGAGATCAGTATTTGTACGTCCAACTAGGTATGGGTGTTCAGTCCCTCCATCGGACACAAGCATAATTTGTTTTCATATTTATTATTTGTTTTCATATTTATTCTTTGTTTTTTTTTTTTTTTTGATTCTGGTATCTGGGCAGCCACATTCCCAACTATCCCCCCGAAAAGGATCCAGCATTCCAACAGAAGGGATGTTAAATCCATTGTGGCCAAGACTCGAACCCGGGTGGCGGACAGTACAGCTGTACCTCCTTTACCACCAAGCTACGAACGCTTGGTTAACTTTGGTCTTTTCAAGGATGGAAGAATATTAGATCAGTATTTGTACGTCCAACTAGGCATGGGTGTTCAGTCCCTCCATCGGACACAAGCATATTTTATTTTCATATTTACTTTTTCCTGCTAATATATATATATATATATATATATATATATATATATTGTGTTGTACTTTTTAAAAATATTACAGTATACAATTCAATTTTTTAAATGTAATATAGTATGTTACAACTTTTTTCTAATATGCTTTATACTAAACATCTGTTTCACGATTGAACGATCAATTTGTATTTATAGTAAAAATAAATATATTAAAGAAGTCAAAAAATTTTCTATTATTATATTTATGTTTGAACGATCAATTTGATAGTAAAAATTTCTTGTATATTATTTGAGAAGCATTACAACATTTTTCTAATATGTTTTACACTAAACATGTGTTCCACGAATTTATATGAAACATCCTTGAATACTACAAATAAATATATTAAAGAAGTCAAAGTTTTTCCTATTATTATATTTCTGTTTGAAACAATCTATTTGTATTGATATTAAAAATTCCTTGTATATTATTTGAGAAACATTACAATATTTAAGATATCCATGTATCATCACCACAATGGTTCTTTTGAATTTTAAAAAAGACTATAAATTATTAAAACTGTAAAAAAAATCTCGCATTAAAATTTTATGTTCCATGGTTTAAAAAAGACCATAAATTACTAAAACATTTCAAAACATATTTACTAAGCTTTATATGATTATTTAAATTTGTTAAAATATAAATCACAAGACGCAAACATAATTTTGTTTTATATTTCATTTTTCTTTATATATATATATATATATGTCTTGTACTTTTGCAAATATTACAATATACAATTAAATTTTATAAACAAAATGTAATATGTTACAACCTCCTCCTGCTATGGTTTACACTAAACATTTGTTCTACGAGTTCATATGATCTTCCATATTGTCTACTAATTAAATTGCAATGAATCATACAAATAGTTATATTAAAGAAATCAATTTTTTCCTATTATTATATTTCTGTTTGAAATGATCAATTTTGAATCGATATAAAATTTTTTTTTTATATTATTTGAGAAGTATTACAACATTTGAGGTTGTCATGTGTCATTGCCACAATAAATCTTAGAATTTTTAGTGAAATATATTAGTCCATCTAAATATATAATAATTTTTATTAAACTAACCTTAAATTAATTATAAATGTTCTTCATTCTTTCCTTAAATAAAAATTATGAAATTTTCTAATGTGGCTAAACTATATATGAAAATTAATGTTTCTGTATAATAAAGATTTGATAAAAATTTGTGTATCCTTTATAATTTTTTTTTAATTTTAAATTATTAAAATAAATCAAACAATTACGTTAAGGGTCCCCTTACATTAACCATATAAGAAATTTATTGATTTTCCATTTATGCTATATTTTGAATTTTTAAAAATGACTATTAATTACTAAAACTGTTAAAAGTCTCACATTAAAAATTTTGTGATCCATAGTTTAAATATTTTGTTATGACAAAATAAATTATTACAAAATCATATAACTAGAAAGTCTCACTTAATAAATATTAAGATTAAAATATATATATATATATATATATATATTAATAACGTTTAAATTAAAATATAAACCATATAAAATGCATAAATATTTTAATTTTGAAATTTTCTTTTGACAAAATTTTTTTTTGAAATTTTTTGAAAACAATATTGACATTTTAATATTTAAGTTTTAAAATTTTGCACTGAATTTGTTAAAAATTAAAAAATTTAATTCTGTTAAATATGCTACAAAGAAAATTTTGTTATCAGTGATTTAAAGTTTTTGTTATAAAGATACAAATGATCAAAAACACATGAGTAGAAAGTATCATTTAATAGATATCAATATTAAAAATATACTATATATCTATATTAATATCATTTAAAATTTAATTATATACAATACAAAATAGAAAAGTAATTGTTTGGATTAATAAAATTTATATATGTGATGGAACCAATTTAACTATATGCATAATAGTTACTGTCTTTTTAATTTTTTCAATATATATTTTTTGGCATCAATATATATTTATTACTTAATAATATGTAAAGGAAGATATAATAATTAAAAATAATTTATGTATATATAATGTTCATCACTGCAAGCCTAGAATCTTAACATAGTAGAATGGTATTTGATTATAGTAGAATAATTTACACGTTCACGCATTATGAATGAGTACAATGTCTATGTAAAAAATGACACATTCTCCAGAACATGACTATTTTCCTAATTCTTTTCTACTATGGTTATCTTCTAAATTCACCCTTTTCCTTTTTAGTTTGTACTAAGAACCGAAAAACCTATTTTCTATGAAAGATATCGTTTGAATGACAAAGTAATAGTGTTTGTACAGACTTATATATTTTCCAATTATACCTTATTTATTCACAATTTTAAAATTAAAGATTTTTTGTTCTTCTTATTTTTGGTTGTAAAAACGAAATGTATAGAGCACAATTATCTTGGCTTGCTTTTGGATGATTTAGAAATAAGATATTAAATTTTCTCAAACATACTATAACCAAAATCTTAACATTAAAATAAACAACCACAGAAAATCTATAATCTTAATTCTACAACAATAGAAAACATAAAATCACAATTCCGTCTTTTCATGGTTATAACGTTTGATTTGTGTCCCAAAACAGTAAATGAAAAAAACTTACAGTTTGAACATTTAGAATAATCAAAGAAGAGATGGCAGCATGACGATGACTTATTCATGTGGTTTGCTTTAACTAGGGGCACAACTGGTTTTACTGATACCATATGCAAATGATGTGTTTGCACTTTGCAGTTATACAGAAATATTTGCTATAATTTTTTGACATTAAAAAAAATATATATATATATATATATATATATATATATATATATATATATATATATAAACCCAAAAATAAATTTTCAAAATAATATTATAATTTTATAAATAAATTTTTATATTAATCAAAATAATATGATTTTTACTGATTTATAGATCGTGCCCCATGCAACGTAGAGTTGCGTTGTTGCGTGTGTGTATATATAAATATATTAAATTTTGTGTGTATATATATATATATGTGTATACTTACTAATAATTCTTGGTAATGTTCTTGATGTTCTCTGCACCTTCCTTTTTCATTTTAACTTTTCGTTTTACTTTTATTTTCAACGTTTATGTTTTTTCAAATTATATCATTTCCCTTTTTACTTTTCTATGTAACGTTGTGTATTTAGTTTTTCTTTCTGACCAATTATAATTTATATGTTATGCGTCTTTATCTTTATTAAAACAAATTTTATTCAATTACTTTTTACTTTTTTGTAGAAAAGAAAGCCACAAACAAATTTAAAATTAGAATTAACAAATAATGAGCTAAAAATCAAAATAATAATTAAAAATATTTGAATTCTTGAATGACAAATCATATTTGAACAATATTAGCAGTAGACTAACAAAAAAATCAAATAATACCTAGGTTATGGTTTCTAAATCCATACTTTTTGTGCTTGAGCTCTTGTTCCATAATCAAATTCTAAAACATATATTTTTCTTTCAAAAAAAATTCTAAAACATATTACAAGTATTAGTTTAAAAAAATTTCATCTTGTGCCACATACAATTTTTTTATGGCAATTTCAGATCTAAGTGTGTTTCTACAATTTCAGATCTAAGTGTGTTTCTACGCCTTTTCCCTTCCATGTCTACGCGAATAATTAATTGATTATTGGGTTGTAGTGTTTTGCAAACTCATCTCTAATTTAATTTTGTCACCACATGCAATGCTTTTGTTAACATATTATTTATCAAACACCACAACTTTGGAGAGGCGTACCTTTCCGCACCAAAGATTCTCGAGATATTTTTTTTTCGATCAAAAGATTCTCGAGATATTTTATTAGTAGTAATTTAGAAGAAAAAAAAAAAGCAGAATCCAGTATTCAATACAAAGAGATCACACGCTACTATTTTTGGAGTCCGTGAAACTGTTGTCGGTATCACATGGGGCTAATGTGGGTATTTCCAAATCGAAAGATGAAAGGCGTGAATCCGAACGAATTTGTCGGAAACACCAATTTTTATTTAAAAGTAAAATATATTTATATTAGGAAAATTAGGCTCTATAGCCACACAAAAACGCATAATTCACTATCTACACAATTGCCCTAACAGATCTATACACGTCGTTACTTTTCTATATCAATACTATTAAAGCTGGAACATGTCCAGTTGATATTAGTTTAGTCCAACAATTATTTTTAATATCAATATTACATCTATTGATAACTGTATTTACATTAACTTAAAAATATTCTATAACTGTATTTACTTTAACTTAAAAACTAACCACGTTCTCTTTATATAAAGTTCTATAACGAAACCAGTTATGCTTCTTCCTGCAAAAGTCTAACAATCAATTTTTCATGATTTAATAGAGTTGCAGAAATTCAGCAAAAAAAAACAGTCATGTTCTCAGAAATTATTCATGCAGTTATTTGTAAACTATGAGTCTAAGTTTCCTATTGGCAAGAAATTGTGCTTCTCTTCAACTGCAATAGTTGGATTATTGATTAACCTATTTACATATATCGTTCAAAAACATTGAGTGCTAGGCAGTGAAATCAAGTTTATCAAAATCATTCAAGTTTTTGTGTGTTAAGATGTTTAAAACTGGATGATAATTAACAAATCTTCAATTTTGATGCATAAATGAAAAGGAAACATCAAAAAATTAGATCGATTATGTTTGCGGCGGTGGAAAAAAATTGCAGAAAGATAGAAGCCTTGATAAATGGAGAAGATAAAGTATTTACATATTTGCCATTAGCGAGAAAAAAAGAAATAAAAATCTAAAAAAACAGATCATGCTGCGAACCCATATAATCTTTGATAATAGCCGTGTCTTCTACCACTATACCACAATGGTTCATTGACTTTTGCATCAAGATATACATATATATATATATATATATACATATATTTTTTTGTAACAAAATATATAAAAAATTAATTTTCAAACATTTTTCCGTTTTCGGTGTAGGTTGGGTTTGATATTGGTTTTCGGATATAATATTTTAAAAACTGTTTGAGTATATATGCTATTAGATTATGAGACTTTAATTTCCGGGATGATTTCGAATCGGTTCTTTTTTATACGAATATTCTTAACTAATTATGATAGGTAACTATTAAGAAAATATAATATTTTGCAAATTTTTGGAATAAAATTAAAAAATAATTTCTAAAATGTATATGACATAAGTGTATAATTATGGAACTTGATATATTTAATATAGTTATCAAAAATTATATTAAATTAAATTATGATTACAAAAAAAACATAAATATTTTTTCTAACGGTTTTACAAAAAACATAAATACCAAAATTAAATTTCTTAAAAAAATTAAAAAAAAAAGTATACCCGCCCTTCAGAAGGGCGGGTCAGAATCTAGTTAATACTGTTTTGCCTCTTATGTCAACCGGTGAAACCTGCAAAACAAAAGATAATTTTTAGTGTTAATTATTAAGCGTAAAACAGTAAATTGTGGCTTACATTTCTCCACATCTTCTGGCACCGATTGGAGTAACCCCGTCGCCTCCGTCTGCATCTCTTCAATTTTTGACATCTCCTTCACTGTTATAAACATCTGTCTCTACTCCGCTTCTGAAATTGGCTCCCAATCGGCGACGTTAAGTCCGCAGCGGCGCCTTCCAACAACCCGTTAAGTCCGCAGCGGTTGCAAAAGATTTGATCACCTCCATCTATACGAACGACACCATCATCGCGTCACCACCGTATGTTCTTCTGTTCTATTTACTGTATCAACAACAAAATCTCTTTGATGCGGTTATATGTATTATCTCCACTAATATCGCAAGATACACTTATATTTTGTCGCCGTGGATGACCTAAGTTGATCGGAGAAGATGAACAGTTTCTGTTTATTTTGTTCTATTCTATTCGCATATGGAATAGAAATGTATTATGTTTGTTCTATTCCTGTTATGAAATGCAATATATTATGCTACTTTTCTATTTTATTATGTTCCATTCCATTTGATGATTACTAAAGAGTGTTTTATTTTGTTTAGAAATATAGTTTTTGAACAAGTAAATATCGTACTATGATCTAGATTGTGTAGTTTAATATTACATAATATAATTTAATTTACATAATATATGTTATTTTTTAGATTTTGATATTTGAGTTTAGGGTTTATATTTAGGTTTAGTGTTTATATTTGGGTTTAGGGTTTAGTGAATATAGTTTACGGTTTAGTATTTAGAAGGTGAGGGGATATGGTTGGGGTCAGCATTAACTTCTTCGATGAAATCATAGACATTTCATTATTTCACCAATATATACCATGCTATTTATTTTGTTCCATTCTATTTAGTGTTTATTTTTGGGTTTAGGGTTTAGTTAATCATATTTAGGGTTTAGTATTTAGAAGGTGAGGGGTTTTGGTTGGGGTAAGCATTAACTTTAATTTCTTCTATGAAATTATAGATATTTCATAATTTCACCAATATGTAACATACTATTATTTTGTTCCATTCTATTTGGGTTTATAGTTTATATTTGGGTTTAGGGTCTAGTGAATAGGGTGTAGGGTTTAGTGAATATGATTTAGGGTTTAGTATTTAGAAGATGAAGGGGTATGGTTGGGGTCAACATCAACTTTTTCCATGAAATCATAGACATTTCTTACATGCAATCGTATACATTTCATAATTTCACTAATATGTACTATGTTATTTATTTTGTTACATTCTATTTGGGTTTAATATTTATATTTGGGTTAAAGGTTTATATTTGGATTATGGTTTAGTGATTAGAGTTTAGGGTTTAGTATTTATAAGGGTTTATATTTAGGGTTTATATTTTTCGTGTAGGGTTTCGTGATGATTGGATAGGGTTTAGTTTCTGGAATATGGAGTTCACCATTGGAAAAGCATTACTTGTTTCTATTCTGTTTGGATATGGAATAGAACACTTCTGAACTTTCATACCATGTGTTTTAATTTTGGTGATATATTGGTATATTACATAATATAATTTAATATAACATAATTTAGTTTAATATTACATACCATTATGTATTTTTTAGATTTTGATATATGAGTTTAGGGTTTATATTTGGGTTAGAGTTTAGTGATTAGATTTTAGGGTTTAGTTTTTATCTGATATGGAATAAAACTTATATGATATAGAATATAAATCTTGATGCTTATGTATGTGATCAATAAAGTTATACGTGGATGGCTTTTTCTTCTTTCAAAAAACCACAAATACATACTTTCAGTATTATAAGAGGTGTTACTATGGTTCACAAAATGACCACGTCGTTTTCTTTATGTGAAGGAACCGGGTACCTGTTACCAACAAGGGTATAACCGGCTGGAATGATGACAAAAAGACAGTCACTACATTCTGTCAAAATCATGTCTATTCTTTTGATTTTCCTCTGAAATATGGCTATTAAGCCAATAAGCCCTTTATATTATCTTCTTCCAAAAAAGAATCTGATTAGGCATAGGTATTCGGGATCTCAATCGGATTTTGGTTTTATCCAGTCAGGTTTTGTTTTTTTGGGTTTATCAAAATCAACCTCAGATTATATAAAAGTTCGGTTCGGGTTATATCGGATTCGGGTCGGGGTTAGTAAATTTTCAAAGAACCGGTATAATCCATCGTACTTTCGGGTTCGGGTCCCAATCGGTTCTTTGGTTTTAAAATACATGATTTGTACATATTTTGTAACTAAAACATAAATGAAATCGGTTTTTCGGGTTTAAAATACATGATTTGTACATATTCTAATAGCCAAAACATAAGTAAAATCGATTCAAAAATAAGAAAAAACATCAAACGTGATCATTCAAATCAAGCAAAAGATAAACATAGTTAGTGATAGAAAGAAAACCAGATAAATGAAATCATAAAACAAAAACTTAGTTCTCATGAAATGAGAAACACTATTCAATGAAAACAAAACTAAAATAAAAAAAAAACTTTAGGCTTTAACCGCCACATTCCACCTTCAACCTTCATGTAATAGATAATTATTTTAGAAGTTCAATAATATCTTAAAGTATTTTGGATACATATTAAGAATTAAGATCATATAGAAGTTCTTTTTGTGATTATAAATGTTTCGGATTCTATCGGATATCTATTTAGGTTCGGGTTCGGTTCGGATAATACCCATAAACCAATATACCAAAAAACAGAATCCATTCGGTATTTATGTCGAGTTCATATCGGTTCGGATTCATTTTTATCCGGTCGGATTTGGTTCGGATTTTCGGATTCGGTTTATTTGCCCAGCCCAAGATTTGATGAATTACATAAATTCGGTTAACCGGCCGAAACGTTAGCCTTAGATTACATGTGTAAATCAACAAACAGAACAACAAAACAAAGCACAGATTAGGAAAATAGGTTATATTTCAAAAGCTTATGGGCCCACGTTAGTTTTAAAATAGACTCGGCCCATCTACTCGCATTGGTTTTGAGCGACACTAATATTAGAGTGTCGATCGACTCTTCTTCGTATCTTCAAAACTTCCTCTCACGAATCAAACAAACCACTAATCAGTAAAACGTTCATAACGTTTTCTCTAGAATTCTGATTGATCTCAAATTGGTAGCATTGGAAAGCTAACTCAAAACTTTATTTTGTGTCAAAATATGAGCTCAATCGTACTGTGGTAAGGTCTCCATATATAGCTAACTTCTGACGCGTCAACCCAGTTCTGCACTTCAAATAGCTCTAGAATCTCTAAGGTAGCCTAAAACGTACATGAACTT
This sequence comes from Brassica napus, assembly GCF_020379485.1. NCBI lineage: Eukaryota > Viridiplantae > Streptophyta > Magnoliopsida > Brassicales > Brassicaceae > Brassica > Brassica napus. The sequence continues at coordinate 19,518 of NW_026016837.1, read as the reverse complement.
GAAAATACTCTATGACAGAGTCCAAACACATATAATATACTCTATAAAGGACTTATGCCATGGTCCAAATGGCGTAAAATCTATGGTATATTAATTCCTCCAGACTTATCATTTACTTACCATTAAGTAAAACATAAAATAGTCTTGTGAAAGAGGTTTGAAATCGTAGGGACTCACACAATTTTTTTTTAAACTATTACCTTCACCTCTTTAATGTTACAAGCCACATCAGAGTGGTGCCTATCCTCAGGGGCACTTCCATATACTAGATCTTGGTTTAGCAACCAAACCATTCAACCCACAACTCAACTGATGTCGACTGACATACCCCTCTATTGCCCTCATTTATGCAAATGCTAAATCTTTGGAGTATAGATCAAAGGATACATGGAATCTTACCCCATCAAATGTCTGAACGCACATGTAATGTTTTCTGATCCCTTTCCTCTCTTTTCTCTTTTCTCTCTTCTTTGAATCTTTTTATTTGTTTCCGATGAACAGTGAAGCTGCTACAGTCCGTCTTGTTCATCTTCTTTTTCTACTTTTTTATTTAGCAAAATGTAGGCGAGTAGTGGGATCATAGGAAATGTTCCTACCCTTTGCTTCCTACAATGTGTGACCATTCTTTTGAATTAGAATAGTGGGGTCATAGAAATATTTCCTACCCCTATGCATCTCACCTTCTCAGAGGAGCCTACGGACTGTCCAAAGGGTGTTGACCGGTGCTCAGTTGATGGTGTTGACCGACAGCAGTGTGAGCTGCCAACTGACATATAACTTTCGACTTGAAAGTCCCCTTCTTGGAGCTTCTCTTGCTGCATAGCTTCTGCAATCTGAAAAACCTTGGTTTCTAGCATCATGAAATGAGTGTCCCAGGCTTTAAATTTTTCATTCAGCTCTCTATAGAAAAAAAATCTAATGTCAGATTTAAGAATGCACTCATCTTCGCGGAAAGTACATGCCTCGTTTCGCCGTTATCCCCTTCCAACCGTATCTGAAAATAAACGGCGGTTTCGATTTCAGATAAAACATAGATAGATCGGGTTGCTTAGACACTGATGTTATGTACACTAGAACTATAAATCCAAACCGGACTAACCTTGATTGCCGCTGTTTTCTCTTTGATCGCCCGCACTGCTGTTCGCTCTTCGATCGCCCATGCCACCGTCACTTTCAAACTACTGCCGTAACCCTAACTTTTTACATCACATAATAAACAGACGGCTACCGCCGGGAGGGTGAGAGTTAAAACTTTTATATTCTCCAAATCATACTCGCAATTTCTCTCTCAAAATCTAACTTCTTTTTCGTATGTGGGGAGAGGGTTCGAAATAAAAAACGACTTGACAGTTTACAGGGGAAAGAAAAGACACAACTTTTACTGTTTACACAGACATGTAGGGGTATTTTGTCAATTGTTGTTATATAAAACATAATATCATAGCCAAATATATGTTATAGTTAGATCCTTAGTTTCTTTCTTTCATATGGTCATGTCACCTAATTCCTAACAAAAATAAAATTGATACTTAATAGTGTAATTGTTTTTATTTACTATTTTAATATTTAGAGCTTTACAATGTTATATACCAGAATGAAATGCTATTTCATAATTAGTCCAAGACGCGTATAAGAGAAATCACGGTTAACCCATTTAAATCTTAAACTTTTTTAATCATGTGTGTTGTAAGACTCCTCATCGAAAAGTCTTATTAGTATTATATTGATTTTGGTCTTTCAAGCTGGTTTTATTTCCCGTGATCAAATAGGTGAACATTTTTAGGTTTTTTTTTTCACAACGAACTGTTATTTTATTAAAATATCTTACAATCTTAACTAAAGAATCTGAAATTCTATTTTGCGTTCTAGAGATATGAGAGATCTTGAAGTCCGAGAAATAAATTTGCAGCGTCTTTTTCATTTCCAGTCCAGTTGCAAAACTTGACCATGCTTGAAACTCTTTTATCATCGCGATCAAATCCTTGCAAATCGTTCCAAAACAAAGATATGACGAACGGTGAAGCATATTTTTCATTTCCTATTGCAGTGCTTCCACTTAAGGGTGTAAAGTAGTCTCTCGCCTTCTTAAATTCTGCGTCCCCATAAATTAAATTTTGCTGAAACCATCCATCCAAACCCAACCGCAACCACTAAATTGAGTTGTAGAAGTCCATGAACCATCCACCATGCAGACATTATCTAAGCTTATGACTTGTGAATCATCTACCATATGCTCCTATGGTATGGGGTTTGCCATCTCATTTGCATTAAACCATGCTTGTCATTCACTTTCCGCATATTTGACTAGCTCCAAAAGATTCTTATCTATCTTTCTAAAATGTTTATTATTTAAGATTTCTAAATATACCAGATTATCTAGGAATAAAAGTTCATGTCTAGTTCTGATTCAACAATGCTATTTTTCTTCTAGAAAATGTAGTCTATATTGGTATAAATACTCGATAGCAGAAAGATTATGGGATTAGATGGTGTTACTAATAGGGAATATTATGTTTGTGAGCTGGAGGACATTCGTATATGGCATTCATTTTTGGTTCACCACATCTCATATTATTGAGTATATATTTGTATTTGATATGTTTGGATTTGATATTTTATTTAATTTTGACTTCAAAGAAACGGTCTAAGATGACAACCTTGATTGTAATACATATATAGAGTATAGTTTCCAAAGTCTTTGACGTGTGTAAAGTACATATGGACTTTTTCAAACAATAAGTGAAATACTGTTTTGAGATTCAAAAGTTCATCATGTGCAAATCTGTGCAAGAAAAAAGAGTATATTTATTCGTAAGAAATCTGAGAATACATATAATTTAATTAACTACATTTTAAGAAGATTATACCATTTATAAAAGATATATAGTTTTTGAGTTTCTTATGATCTTTTTGTTAATTACTCAATAAAAACGGTCTACTTTCTTTTTCAGTTCAATATAGAGAATTATGTATAATGCCAATTACACAAATGCTCGGGCAACGTTATATACAAAGAAATCACTGTACGAAAGTTGAGATTACATTTGTTGTAGAAAAAGCGTGTGCACACACATTATTTGCTCCATTTATGGAGTTCAAAAGTTGGGGAAACAAAAAATAATACATGGTCAATATTGGTGGCTAGTCATTAATAAATATAGGCTATCGTATAGCTAAAAGCAAACCTTTTACCAAAAAAACGAAGAAGCTAAAAGTAAACCTCAGAAGAATTTCCTATGAAATTGAATTTTCTTTGTTGATTTGACTTTTTCTAATATCAATAATTTAAGTGGTTCTTGCTTAGAAAAGCTGTATCGTTTAAACTTCTTGCTTAGAAAAGCTGTATCGTTTCAAACTTTCAATATTCCAATCTTTTAATATAGTATGAAATAAATTCCTGTTGACTTCAACTAGAATAATACGGTGTAACAATGGATTCTACGTAAGTAATTGGTTGAAGAAATTTGGCGATGATAGCCTTTTATTTTCTGTAAACCGGAGTCCTCTAAATGTGATAAAGTCATGAAATTAATAAAAGTGTACGGAGAAACATCAGGTCAGTATATCCCACTATATAAAAGGAACTAATTTTAAGGTTTTTCGAGGAGTCCACGTCATCACAAATATTTTCCACCAATCATTAAGGCACGTCATCTTGATTTCTGGTGAAAATCGTACTGGGCCATTGTAAGATGTTGTTAGGCTTAAACAAGTTTTCTCTATTTGGCCTGAAATATATAAACCCTATAGCCCATGTACACCATATTATCCTCTTCGTTTTATCCAAGCGTAATTTGTAACGATCGTGAGACGGTCCAAGTTCTAATTGCTTCTTCGCCGACGTAACCGCAGCAACACTGAGAATCTGTTTTCAAAGCTTCTTGATTACTAACCAATTCGAAACACAACTAATTAACTCGCCACCTCCTCCCTCTTGGACCTATAAAAACCGATACCTCCTCTTTCTTTGTCGTTCAGAATCATCAAAGTTTTCACATTCCCTCAAATTCATCAAAACTTTCCTGAAATTTGCCATGGCAAACCGATCGCCGGAAACCACCGCTAATGGCCAATCGTCTGAAACCACTGTAAGGGTTATTCTGCGATTTTGTTCGAACAGGTTTTACCAGGCAGTGGAGACTCTAAACTGTTTTCACGCTTATCCATTTTTGGGAAGCTCGCAATGCATCCAATGGGTAATCCTAATAAGCGTTGAGATGCTTATGATTGATGAAGAGGTATGTATTGTGACGTCTTGCTATCTTAATTTACATGTTTTCGATGTATAAAATAATTAGATCCTTCTACGAACTATAGGTACTGTCGTTGAGGGTTCATCGCTCCTAACCGTCTAGAGAGTAAAGAGTTATGCAAGTCACCTTAAACGTGGTGGTCTTCAATCGTCGGGAAGGGATCTTTAGTGAAAGCTTCGTAATAGCCTTTCGTCTCAGTTTACTATAGTTTTCTGACTGTCATTTGTGCTTTGATCTTCCATGTTTGGTTCGACACAGAACGCCTTGCTCCTGGTACGTACAAAGCATCACTTGACATATGTTCAGTTTTCTTTGAATAGTGTTCTTGGGAGTTGTCTGTGATCTTTTTATGTTCGATCTTTTATATATTGTGAGTTTGTTAGGAACGAGGAAGAACAAGCGGTTGACAGAATTGAGGGAAATGGAAGAGTTCGAGCTCCATCACTGGTTAAGTTTCCCACTTTTGATTCATGATTTCACTTCCTCTGTTTCAGATCATTGGTTTGGTTTTTGAAAGCTCTTGATCTAGTGTTTAGGTTGTTGGAGGTTAAAAGATGGAGATGAAGCTTCACTGGAGAAGATTCACCATCTGGTTTTTGTTTTCTAATTCTCAATCGCTGTTTTGATGATAACACAATCCAAACCGAATGTGAGCAATGCAGTTTCAGTTTGTTTGCTTTGTTTTTTAATGAAAGCTGTGGTATTATGTATAGTTTGTTATTTGCTTAAAAGTTTTGGGTCTCTAATTTCAAAATTTGCATTTACACCATTATTAACCTGTAAACGAAACAGAACCATACCATTTGTTTCCTTTTTTTTCCTTTCTCTTACGTTTTCCAGGGACCAACTGAAAATGGGCAAATTGATTTCAAGGAGATGTAATCTATGACACAACTTCAGGGTCTGCATAGCGCAAGAACGACGTCCGAGCAAGTGCGGCTTCATCTGGTCATCACTTTGTTTTCTAATGCTATGAGAATTACTTTATTTTACTTCAATCTGTCAGTCAACGCCATCACATGTAGCATAACATGTAAAAGTTCTGTTATCTAGAAAAGTTACTTTGTTTATTTAAATTGATTTGTGTGATTGTGTAGTTTAATTATTTTTTATCCTTAGCTCACACCTTGGTATGTTGACGAGTTTGTCTTCTGTGAATTTTTTACTTTTTTGTCTTTCAATGGTGTTTGTATGTTACTGTCTACATTCGTTTCCTGCAGCTAATGATGTCTGACGGTTCACTTGCTGAACTGAAGAAAAAGAAGTCAATGAATGTTTTAATTGTGCCTATTCGACTATGGTGTTTTCATGATTATATATGTGCCTCACATTGTTTTTTTTCATTCAATGAGCTTGATTCAACCTACTAATAAAAACGAAAACAATTTTGTGGCATAATTTGAAATTATTTATATAAATGAAAAATCAAAAAGAAGATGAAAAAGTTGAAATTATAAAGGAACCTTAAAATTTTGTTGTTAATATGACCTATCAATAAAAAACAAATTTGAATAATTCTTAATATATTAAAATAAGTCTCTAATGTTCCGATTTATTCGTTTACAAACCATAACAACACAAGTTTTACTCCTCGCTCAAGTAAAAAAACTGGGAATTATAGAACTGAACACAATAGCATATTAAGCAATACATTGCTAAAACTAGGGAAAAAATGTTTATATCAGCTTTTACAATTTAAACTCAAATTTTAACTTTTATTGCTTTTTCAATAAAATAGTTTGAAGTACATAATATTTCCAATTGAAATGAAAAATAATAATTTTCTTTGGTTAATAATTATAAGTAAACAAAAAATAAAATGTAATTTTTTTAAAAAAAATAGTAAAACAATGTATGTATAGTGTGGGCAAAACAAATTACTAAATTTAGCTGGTGATATCTCATACTTTCATGGTGACAACCTAGAGATTATTTTGTCTAATCTTATTTCAAGTTTAAATGTTCATTTTTAAAAAAAAAACTCTACAACTAGACGTGGTAAAAGGCGAAAAAAAGACGTGGTAAGACAAACAGTCATACAGCAAATATTCATCTTTGCAATATAAAAGTTGTTGCTGTACTTTTTTTTCAAAATAATAATTTTATAAATTATTAAAATATCAAAGTCTTAATATGATTATTTTATAGATTTTAACTGTTTTCGTGTAGCTATATTTAATTTATCCTTACTTTAATATGTCCTACACATAAATACGCATAATGCCTAAAACCTCATATATCTTTTATACTGCTGATACAGACAGAGAATAAAGACAAGAAATAAGCAATTAAGCATACAGGTATTGAAAATGGTGAGTGCATATAAGTTTTGTTTCCAGAGGTCTGAAATCAGGTACTCGCCTAACACAAACCATAATCTCACAAATTTGCCATTTATGTCTACAAGATATAATTACATGGGTACAAACATCTACTTAAAAAAGTGGACATACTTTCATGTGTATTAATATTTTTAAAAATATACCAAAATTACTCGATCGTTGGGTTTAGTATTAAGTTGAACACTTTTTAGATTTTCACGTTAGTAAATGTTATTTTTAAAGTTACACACTACTAGGGGTGTCAAAATGGGTCATGACCCATGGGTTGATCCAACCCAAGTTGACCCATTAACTCAAATGAACTGTTTATTTTTGATCCAATGGGTTAATGGGTTAACAGGTTAATGGGTTAATATGTTAATGGGTTAACAAATTAATGGGTTAGCAAGTTAATGGGTTTATTAAGTTGGGTCAACTCTGATCCATTTTGTTTTCAATTAGGAAAACCATGAGTAAACCACCCAATTCTAAGGTTGATAGAATTGGAAAATCATGAGTTTCTCAAAAGTTCAATCATTTATTCGGTGGTAAAATGTGTTTTCCGCTAAAACCGCAAAAATAAGTTTTTTCCGCTAAAACCGCGAAAATAAGTTTTTTCCGCCAAAACCGCAAAAACGTGTTTTTCCGCCAAAACCGCAAAAACGCATTTTCTCGCCAAAACCGTAAAAACGCATTTTTCCGACAAAACCGAAAACTCGTTTTCCCGCAAAACCACGTTTCCCGCAAAAACACATTTTCCCGCCAAAACAACCAAATGCAATTTCCCGCCAAAACTGAAAAACCAGTTTTCCCGCAAAAACATGTTTTCCGCCAAAATCCCAAAACCGCGTTTTCCCGCCAAAACCACAAAAAGCATTTTTCTGCCAAAACCGCAAAAACGCAATTTTCCGCCAAAACTATAAAAATCAGTTTTCCCACCAAAACCACAAAAACGCGTTTTTCCGCCAAAACTGCAAAATCTTCCCGCAAAAACGCAATTTCCCGCAAAAACTCGTTTTTCCGCCAAAATCGCAAAAAAACACATTTTTCGCCAAAATCGCAAATACGCAAATTTCCGCCAAAACTGTAAAAATCAGTTTTTCCGCAAAAACGTGTTTTCCCACTAAAACCACAAAGACGCGCTTTCCCGCCAAAACCGCAAAAAACGCAATTTTCCGCAATAACGTAATTTCCCGCCAAAACGTGTTTTCCGCAAAAACCCATTTGGGTTATGGATTGGGTTGACCTATTTGACCCATTTTGACACCCCTACACACTACCAGCATTCTTTTTTATTATTATTATTTATTATTATTATTATTATCATTATTCTTTAAATTAAACCACAAACCTCTCAGATCAACATGCATAATTTATTTCTAGCTCTCTCTTCGTATATTTAAAAATCCCAACTTTAATCCGCTTCCGAATTTTTGTGCATATATTGAACTTATATGAAAATTGCGCTGTAAATTTAGGTTAGGACCAAAGGAAAACATAGAAAAAACATTAATTAAAGAAGAACTAGATATATACCTACTCTCCAAACTCAAAAATCTCTGAATATTTTTTAGGATACAAATTATTAAATATATATTTATACTAAACTTAAAAGCAAAATTACATAACTATATTATCCGCGCGTAGCGCGGAAATGGACCTAGTCCTACTATATAAAAGTGACTAAATTCAAGATTTTTGGGACTATCTACCTCAGCCAAAATATTCTCATAAAAAAAAATAGAAATAGAAGATAATTAACTAACATACAATTTTTGATATTTCTAAAAATTTCAAATTTGTAACTGCTAATTTATTAATAGAATCATATATCTATATTAAATTATGTTATATTTTTAATCGTTAGACTTCAAAGGTAAATAAATTATTAATTTATAATATATATAGTTTATAACTTTATACTGTAGTTACAAATAAAGAAAAAAAATCGGGGAGGGTGAAGAAACTCATGTAAGATTATGTAATTAAAATGGTAAAATGGTGAGTATGATGAGGTGAATCTAAGAAAATTTGTTGTGCAAATTATGGTGCTTTCTTCATCCACTATAATGATTTAAAATAAAATATATATATTCACATAAATAAGTCAATATTTATTATTTTTTTTTGGTAAGATGTTAAGATTATAATTTTCTGAAAGGTTACACTGTTGTTCTTAAACAACTTATTACAGCAAGGAAACAAAAACAACCAACAACAACTCAAGGTAAAAAAAGCTTTAAGGAGGTCTTATACAAGAAAGATAAAAAGAAGTAGAGAAGAGAAGAAAGAAGAACTTGCCGGGTAAGAGAGGAGACGATCACGCATCATACGGTCGAGAGAGGCAAGGATGACTGATGAAGGTGAGGAGACAGCTGTGAACACACGAGCATTACGCTCTTTCCACAACATGTAGATGGCTGACTGAAAGTAGAACTTGATTACTGGAGTAGCATGCGCATCTGCGTTGACGTGAGGTTGATTGATCCAGGCTGCAACAGAATGTAGATCAGCCGGAGGAGAAATCCAAACTTCAGCAGCAAAAGACTCTCATATCAAGCGAGAGAAAGAGCACTCAAAGAAGAAATGATGGTGAGTCTCTATTTTCAGATTACAAAAGACGCACGTTCCTGAGACATTTAACCCCCAACGCCTCAAGCGATCCTTGGTTGGCAGTCTTCTCCGCAAAGCCAGCCATGATATAAACGTATTACGTGGAATATGTTCCTTGAACCAAATAGTCTTGTGCCAATATTTGTTTTTGATAGTGTTTATATTCTTTTCTGACATTAGTATCCATATTTTTTAGTAAACTGATCCAAAGAGATTAGTTTGTGGAGGTAACCAAACGAGGATTATAGTGTTTACTTTGGAAAAACTAATAGGTTGAATGATAGATGGCATGCGTACTTTTTCACATGGAAATCTGTACATATATTAAAATTGTAAGATTTGAATCATAGAGAAAATATAGTGTATATGACTGAAGTTGGTCCATTTCGAAACTAAAGATGGCTAAAATTCTTCTTTGTCAAAATGCATAGATGTGAATCTTATATGAATAGAGTTCTCCATTGTTTATAGCAGTGTAATAAACTCCGTGTGTAAAGGAGAAAAAATGTTATATAAGTGAAAACAAAAATTATGATTTTTTTTTCTTGTGCCAATAGGCTCCTTGCAATTAGAAGAAGAAATAACATATTGTGTGAAAATCTTTGGATCGGTCAAATTTTATCCAGTTGTTTATAAAACTGTTGTTATCTGATTCATGTAATTTTTCAGTGTTGATTTAAAAGCCCAAAAAACCCATCTATACTGACTTTTTGATATTTTTTCTGTGATTTGAATTTAAAAAGAGATAAAACTTTCGATAAGTTATGTAAACTTAGAACAAGTATTTAGCTTTAGAAAGTATTTACATGTTTCAAACTTATAATATATACATATATAATGTTTAAAATTATGCATATAAAACCTGTGTAAAATGTGCCTGAATATGTTTCTCTTCTTTAATGTGTTAATCGTACTATATATAACATTATTTTAAAATTTCAAAAAGTTTATGTCACATACAAAAAACCATCAATAAAAAATATAATTCTCCATCTACAACAAGAAAAATAAAAAATTATAAACAAATAAATTTAAATTAAGAAAAACTAACATTAGAAAAACAAGAAGTTAATGTAAAAGAAAAAAACCGACAAATAATATTATAAATAAAATAAATTTATAAGACACAATCCGCGCGGAGCGCGGAAAAAATCTCTAGTAAATTTAAGACAAGCTCGATCATAAAATCAAGGGATGGTCTGGTAGATGGTTGACAAAAGAAGGAAAAAAAATTCTTATCAAACACATAGCTTTGACGCTACCAGTGTATGTTATATCGAGGTTCCTACTATCCCTGAAAATATGTGAAAAATTAGCGAGTGCTATTGCATGCTTTTGGTGGAGCATGAATCCGTCGAAATGAAGGAAGCACTGGGCGAGGTGAGAAATATTATGTTGTCCAAAAGAGGAAAGGGGAATAAGATTCAGATTAATCCATGAATTTAATCTAGCTATATTAACTAAAAAACTGTGGAAACTAATACAATTCCCAGATTCTCTTTTTGTGAGGGTCTTTAGAAGGAGGTATCATCGCACATGCTCTATTTTCTGAACAACAGGTTATGTATCCTCCTCTTACATCTCGACGAGCTTGTTGGAAGTAAAGCCTTTACTGTTATTTGGAGACAGATAGTATATTTGAGGTACCAAATTCATGTTTGGGATGATCCATGGATTCCCGAAAATCCGGACAGGCCGGCTATACCAGTATCCCCAAATGACGGTGTCTGATTTCATTCATGGTACACCAAAAGTGTGGAATGTTGGGATGATACAACAATTTGTGGATCGGGAGGATATTCTTTTTAGTCGGATCTTGGGCATAAATTAATCTAGTAGAGATGATAAATATAACTGGAGCTATACAAAGAGTGAGTTGTATACCGTAAAATCTGGTTATTGGTTGGCAAGAAATAATACAATATCAGTTTTCTGAAGTAATGGTATCCGAGCTCAGTACAAGAAAGTGGCAAGCTCATGCATGGAAAATCAAAGCTCCCCAGAAAATGAGGTACTTAATTTGGCAAATGGCTTCGGGGTATATGGCGGTAACATGAAATTTAACACTCATCATATGCGATGTGATAACCAATATCCAAGGTCTGGAGAAGAGGTTGAATCAGTAATTCATGCGAATTTTGAATGTCCACTTGCTTTACAGACATGGGCCCTTGCCTCCTCACCATCATGTCCTGATATTATTTTTCTATATCAAGTGTTTATGCCAATCTGGACTACCATTTCTGGAGGAAGAGTGCAATAGAATATCCAGAGTTAGATCGAGATCTATATTCATTGATTATCTGGTACCTCTGGGAAGCAAGAAATGATAAGCTATTAAGAAGAATAACACAAGATCCGATGGAACTATTTAGACATGCCTAGAATGAATGTAATGATTGGTGTTGAGTTCGGTTTGAGGCGAACTCAACACCAAGTGATGATGTGATTTCGCCAAACCAGTCCCAAGGTACACAATCATTATGCTTACAAAGTATTTGTCTGGTACATGGTTCTTGGACTGCGGGTTCACAATGTAGTGGTTATGGATGGGTATAGCTGCTGGAGAGGAACAACTCATAGAGCTGAGGAACAACGAGAGACGAATGTCTTCGTTACATTCTGAAGTAAAGGCTATCATCTGGCAATGGAGAATATGACACAACACACTTCCTGCCATCATTTCGAAACATATTGCAACGATATAATTTTGAAGATTAAGGATCCAAGAGCATGGCCAAGCTTTTTTATGGAGTTAGCAGATTTCACAGCTATTAGAAGACGGTTTCAAGACTTCAAGATCATTTATGTACCGAGGGCTCAAAACAGGACTGCAGACGCTTTAGCCAAAGACCATCTGATTTTTTCCTATGAATCTAGTTTTCGTTGGTTGTTGTATTTCGGCCTGAATTTTTAAACTACTTCTAGCTTGAGTGATAAAATAGCCTTGTCAAAAAAAAAAACCTATCTGGTTTGAAGAAAATTATTTTACGAATCAAAAGGTATATTTTTCGTAAAAAATGTATGCCCTTTTTAATTAGTATTGTTTTGTTGTTGTCGTGTTACTTGTGTATATAACTCATCTGAATGAGTGTGATACTTCCTATTTTTTGGTGTGAAACTATTTAACGTGTTCAGCTTTTAAAAGTCTAAATTTTATATTATTAAATGTATTCACATATGATATCCAGACAAGAAGATGATCCCACATTATCACATACATTAACTAAATTTCTAAAAAGTAAAAGCCAACACCGTCACTTACTGTGAAGCAACCTACCAATGTATGTAACGTAATAGCGTTTATCATTCTTTTTTGTAGTAACCAAAATCATATTTTTTTAAAACACATTTCTATGGTGATTAGTCCAATTCCCTGATTCACTAGTAGTTCGGATTCCGTAGGGGATGATTTACCGACTGAATTTGCCTTTGCGATTATGCTTAGTGAATCTCATATGGACTAGTATCTCAGCAGCACATAAACTATTACTATTGAGGATTAGAAAAAGTTCAATTCAAGATAAGGAGTCAATGTGTGGAAAAATCTTTGGATCCTTACAATTTCAGCTAGGCCGGCTAGACCTTCTGCCTCAATTATACACTCCAAAATGACAGTCAATGATCAAATTAATGGAAAATCAAAGGAATGGGATGTTGGGCTACTGGAAAATTATGTTCACCACGAGAACATACCTCTAACAAGAATTTTGGCCATCATCCCAACCTATCGCCCGGACACTTATGCTGGAATTATACAAAGAGTGAACAGTACACTATTAAATCTGGATATTGGATATCGCGTAACTTACTGGAAGAAAATGAAGAGACAGAGATCCTGGACCCAAGTATAACAAAGTTTCAAGCCTTTGCTTGGAAAATAAAGGAACCTAAGAAGATATGTCATCTTATTTGGATACTGATAACAACATAACATGTGGCGATAACAAGGAACATGGCACGTTGCAATATGCGATGCGATAATTATTTTTCAAGATGTGGAGAACTTGAAGAAACTGTTACTCACGCAATCTTCACCAGCTTTATATGCATGGTCTTTATCAGCAACTCCATCTAGCACGGACATCTTCCTGATATCGAGTGTTTATTCTAATATGTATTATCTTTTGTGGAGAAATAACAACATTGATGTTGTGGGCATAGAAAAGACACCTGAACCAGAGGACAACCAGATGTACCATTCAGCCAACCAAAGGACCCACTAGGATATGTGTTCAGTAAAGACGACATATTTCACCAACCAAAAGGAAATTTGCCATGAAACCAATTTTCATGAATTCTAAACTCAACAAGGAGTCAAGACCAATTATAAGAATCTTCAAAGGTACTCGGACCAGGAAGGTATAAATTTTACAAACCGGAGGTTTTTCTAACCTGTCTATCTGCAAGTATCTGAGTTTAGAAGTTGTTTCAAGGCCAATTAAGAAACGTTCCGACCAAAAAAACTCATGGACTTAAATATGGATCTCTTATCTTTCCAACAAGCACATAATGAGGAGAAATAGCCACGTATATATAAAGTTATGGCCCAATCTCCAAAACCGGCCAAACCAGTTCTACACTTGCCTCAATTGGAAGTTAACCGGTTCAATCAGCTTCAAACAAAACATTGGTGGCCAGGAGATAAATTTAGGCATTCAGGAGGCTCATCCAATGATCCATAAGAGTCAGAAAAGCCAGTTTCATGCACCAGCAACCACATGATCAGGAGGATCTTCATTAACAACAATTTCCTTATCGGGATGCATTCACATTTGGAGCCATAAGTCATCCACGACTCAGCCATCAAAGCTACAACTTTTTGGAGTCATTTCCAGTTTATCCAGAAGCCACAAGATGCACCAGAACACACTGGATCAGGCGGATCCCAATCAGACTAGAAAATTGATCCGGTTTTCTTAATTTGGCCAAAACGACATTATCTGAGGAAGGACTTCTACTCCTTCAGTTTGGTTCGGTCCAAACCTATTCATGGAAGCCAGGAGATACTCTATATCATCCAGAAGGTATCCTATGCGTCCTACCATGTTCCAGCATCCAGGGGATTAGGAAAATCTTTTTGCACTCCAACTTGCCTTATATGGAGCCAATCAACATTAATGTCCAACAGCTCTTTTCCTATCAAGTTATGGACGACATCAGCACTTATAAAGCCATCAGGAATATCTAAAGGAATCTCTATTATCCCCTAAAACCATCCAGCTTCAAAAAGAATCAAGTTTCTCACTTGGAGCCAAAAATCCATAAAAGGCTCCAACGGCTAGTTTCTGATTTTGTTACTTTGCTTGATTTGTTTCCTTCTTTTCTTCTTATGAACATTAGGCTTAGATTACAGAGCATTATATTAGCTCTTAGATTGACACTGTAAAGATCACCTTCCAATCTTTAAGAAATAATAATCAGTTTGCTTGTTTTTTATCAAAGAGAGTTTTTGAATAGAAATATGTCTTTAGAATATTTTGAACGATTCTTGTGTTCTATTGATTTGTTAGCATAGGTTGTTTGTGTGATTCAACAGCCATTGTTATCCCAGATTGAGAGAGTCAATCATTATCTATCCAACATCATCTTCCATCCATCCATCCATCATCTATCTTCACTTCATCAAACCATTACATCCTATCTTTAGTTTTTGTTCTTGTTTTTCACAATTTATAGACTCATTGTTCTTCCTATATTTTTAGGATATTTTGGACTTGAAAGTACAGCTAGTCGGCCATCTTCACCATCTTTCCATCCGATCTTTATCTCCATCGATAAGATCGACCCATCGCCCATCGATCTTATCGACTCAGCTCCCGTGCATGTAACATTTGGGTATCAGAGCTTAAAGCTCCTATATCAGGTCATATCAATCCATCTCTATATCTGTTCTTGTTTCATTCCTTGTTAGTTTTCATTTATAAAACCAAAAATCCATAAAAATTGTTATTTGTTTCTAGTTTCAATTTCTGCCATTTTTGTGTTCTTATTAAAGAAGAAAAACAAAAAGAAAGTTTTTGGGTAGTTTGATCCACAAAATTTCTTTGACATATTACTCGAGTTGTTTGCATTCAGTTCTCCCAGTTCCACTTACCATATTTTAATTTTTGCATTAGTTCATTGCTTAGTTTCCTTTCTTTTCATTTGTGCATTAAAAAAAATTCAAAAACAATTAATTGCATTTGTTACTTGTTATTCTTGTTAAATATCTTTTATATATTAATTGAAGAGCATTACAACATTATTTTGTAACCACGTGTCATCCCCAGGATGATTGTTAGAATCCTAAGAAAATTAGTTGGTTCATCTAAACATATATTATACTTTTTATTAAACTAAATATAAAATTGATTAGTAGTATACAAAAAAAATATTCTTTTTTTTTCTTAAATAAAAGTTACAGAATTACCTAATATGATTAACATATATATGACAATTAATGATTTTGAATAATAAAGATTTGATAACAATTTTTGTATACTTCATCATTTTGGTTTAATTTGATATTCTTAAAAGAAACTAAACAATCACATTAATCATATAATCAAAAATTCAGATTTTTTCTTATATGTTATATTTAAAATTTTCAAAATGACTATAAATTACTAATATTGTCAAAAGTCTCACTTAAAAAATTTGTGATCAATAGTTTAATGTTTGGTTATAACAAGATACAAATGATCAAAAAATTATATGAATAATAAGTTTTATTTAATAGATATTCATATTAAATATATATAATGTATATATATTAATATTATGAAAATTAAACTATGTACCATATTCAAAATTTCCATTACAAAAGTACTGATACCTTAATATTTATTTTGAAATTTTTTATTGAATTTTTAAAAACATTTATAAATTATTAAAATTATTAAAAATCTCACACTATAAATCTTGTGATTAATGGTTTATTTTTTTTGCTATAAAAAATATAAAAGTGTTAATAAAATTATATGAGTATGAAGCCTCAATTAATAAATATCTATATTAAAATACTATATATCTATGTCAATATCATTTAAATTTGATTATATAACATATAAAAAATAAAATAATTGTTTTTATTTATTTACAAATAAAAATATTGTAAGTGAACAAAAGAGATTATTTTCATTTATGTGATTACTCTAATTTAATTATACACATAATATTTACTCGCTTCTCAGTTATTTAATATTTTTATTATTTTATAATGCGTAATAAACACAAAATAAATAATAATACGTAAAATTAATTTGCGTATATACTATTCATTCCACGTTTTCATCCCTTACAAGGCGCATGTCTACATCTAGTTGATTTTATATTTCTATGGCATTTTGATATATTTCGTTCATATCATTGTCGCATTCAAAAGCAAAAATAAAATATTTTTTGCCTCATAGTTTTTGGAAAGTAGGTCCAAAGCATTTTTGATATTTTGTTTGCATAAAAATTCCACCACTGCCCCTTATAAGCACTTAACTACTTTGTGTGTTTTATATCAGGTACCATGGACGAGGAAGATCACTCTTGGGAAGAAGAGCAGTCCATGCTTGATGAAGAACAAACTGATCATGACAATATAATATACAGAACAGAAGTTACATTCTTCTTTTTCTATCTATGCGTCACGAGTTCTTTGCCAGCACGTTGAGAAACACCCATTAATTTGAAGCTGAAACACGGAAGTCTCTTGGAATCTAGAGCTGGGTTCTTCGATTCTCAGCTTCCTAAGCCTGGGGTTCACTGGGTGAAGTAACTTATGAACTGTCCTTACTTGCCTCGCAAAGGAACACTGGACAACTCAGGAAAATGATGAGTACATCTATTACAAGAGCTTCTCCTAGAAGTAATCAGTGCTTCGTTTGTTACAAAAATTTGTAAAACTTCTAATCCAATAAGCTCCTGATGACATGTAGCATAGTAACTGGATGATTAATTTGATAGGTGATCTACTAAACAAAAAAATGGTTTAAAATCTACTAGATCTATTGACTCCTATTTAGGTTAAAGATCCGCATCCATCTACGTGGCCATTTCCTCTCCTTTCCAATTTATTCAACTTCAGCACATCTCATAAGCGATCAATCAAGCAAGCAAGCAAAAGCAGGTATTATTAACCTACATCTCACCCCACCGTAATAATATACACTCTCAATCCAGTAGTACACGCAGCAAACTTTTCTTCCCCATTTTATCCTTTTATCCAATTACACGACGCCATGTCATCATCAGCCAAGACCGAATGTGGTGTTTCTCTGATCGGTGATCTCTCGCGCACACACCTTTTAGTTTATCTCTCGTCCAAAGAAACAAACCCTAACTCTGTCATGGAAGACTGGGAAGTGGTGATCGAGAGCTCTGGAACTACTCAGGAGGAGGAGGAGGAGGAGGATCCGAAGAGCTTGGAGGAGATTGAAGATGGCACGCAAGGTATGGTTACCTTCGATTACTTCTCTATCGAGAACTCAAACTCAAACTCAAACTCAAACTGTGTGGGTCGCGTTGATGCGATTGATGAAGATGGGTCTGTCCAATCGGGTAGTCCAGGCTGGATCGAACCTACCTCCGACGCTCCTTATGGCCCTAAGCTTTTTAGCGAGTTGTGGTCCGATTCTAGCAGCGATCGGCTCGATGATGTGAACAACGACGAGTTGGGTTTGGAGAAATCAGAGGAATACAGCAAAAGTATAGCGAAAGAGAAGCACTTGGATAAACATACAGAGAGAGAGGAGGAATCTCCAGTTTCAGTACAAGGAAAGTCTGTTTCTGGTGGTGGAGGAGAAGAAAGGGTTTTTGTGTGGTGGAAGATTCCGATTGACGTTTTGAAGTATTGTGTTTTCAGAGTTAATCCTCTTTGGTCTTTCTCCATGGCAGCAGCAGTGGTTGGTTTTGTTATGTTAGGGCGCAGGTTGTATCATATGAAGAAGAGCAAGAGCTCTACCTTGCAGCTTAAGGTCCTCCTTGATGATAAGGTAACTCTGATTGTCTATTTTCTTTAAGTCTGTCTACTTCTTGAGGCCGTTTTTTTCTGTTCCTGTTTAATTAGATGTTTGTTTACTTAAAATTTAATTGTTGATTTGGTGGGGAAATCAGATTACCAGCTACAACTGTTTTGTTTTGTTTAGTTAAAACCAGCTAGTGGCCCATTGTCATAGTATTCACCAACAGCTATTTTTTCCCTGACTCTACTACAAAATGTTGATGAAGAAAGTGTTTTTGTAACCCCCTTGGTTAACTCTTAATAAATTCTATGGAGTGGATAATCAAAAGTGTAGTTGGCGAGAGAGTAATGAGATAATCTTTCAAAAGCCACCTGAGTGATCCATTTCTATGTGCTTCTTTTCTGTGGTTACTGGTTACATTTTCTTTTGCATGTTCTTTTGAAAGTTCCTTAGACTAGTTCTTACTTTGTTGTCTTCTTTTGATTCATCTTTTTGGTTCTTCATTGTAACATTTTCTTGTTTTTTTTTGTCGGAGATGGAAGTTATCCTATTTTTTTCGGATTTTACATATTATATCGATGAGAACGTGATATAAGGTGTGTTAAACCACAATAGTAGGCTTAACCGGTCTTGAGGTATTACAAACCATCAATAAGAACCTAAATTGAGTCCTGCTGCTTACGGTTGCAAATAATATGGCGGATTATATGTGTCATGTCTTTTGCTGCTGACTTTCATGTTCTTTCTTGAGCTTACTACTCATCTTTTCACTTATCAAATAAAGAACAGAAGTCGTGACTATTTCAGAACGCAATTTGGAATATTTTATCCACACCATCTGATTCTTCTTCTTTTGTTTCTCAGAAGGTGGCGAGTCATGCTGCTCGGTTGAATGAAGCAGCAATCTCATTGGTGAACCGTGCCCATAATCAGGCCAGCACTCCCATCATCGGTGGTGGGTATGAACCAGTGGTCTATGATGAGTTTAAGGTGAAATATAATGCATATATATGCAAGATAAATGATTGATGTGGTTGGCATGTGTCATATGATTGTGTTATGTGACAAGTTTCAAAATGGTACAAAAACATACAAAATATGCTTCTAAGTTTGTACCGTGTGTGTGTATATAAATATTACCTGTTTGATGTACAAATTGGATGGAATGGTTTGATGGTTACGAAAATGTGATGAACGGTAAGATATAACTACAAAAAATCTTCTAAAAGGCATTGTGTATGTGTAAATATATCACGCTTATTACAAAAAATATCATTTATAGTTTCTCTCGAGTCCGAATTTTATTCGCTATCAAATACGAGACTTCGTCTCTACATATTTTTTTGGTGCTCATGTTAAATTCTGTCTTTAAATCTTGAACAAACTCAACGTTGG
>NW_026016836.1:0-49575 GCF_020379485.1 Brassica napus | reverse complement strand
CACGAACAGTCCCGACTTCTAGCGAACAGCACACTCGGCCAAGGGTTGTGCCCTCTAGGCCACTTGCATCCCATCACCCTTTCTGATTGGGTTTCGGTCGGTCATAAGACCAACACGCCCCAAGCTCTCCTGGACTTAGCCCACGGCCTTGTCCAAAGACCCAAACCCATGGCCTCATGGCCGGACCTCACAGCCCGCCACTGACCCGGACCCTGACCATCGGCCTAAAGCCCGAACAGTCCGTCTAGCTGAGATGAGCTGACTTTCAGCTGTCTCAGCTGATGAGCTAGTAGTCAGCTAGTGGAGCTGACTTAGTAGGGACTGAGCTGGAGTGAACTAAACCTAGCTTCGTTGAGCTGGTCGGCTACTCGTCTACTCGTCTACTTCTTCCAGTTACCGTCTTACTCGTCCTAGCTGTCTCTTAGCTTATATAAGGTTAAGTCTAAGTTTCCTTATGTTCTTAACCTCTTTTTCGACCATGGAACGCTTGCCTTGATGTCCTAAGACTGGCTGGTACGTTTCCTTCCTCGAACCATGGGCGTCCTGACAATCCTTTCCAGGATTGGGGGCGTGACAAGTCTCCCCCACTTGTAATGGATTCGTCCTCGAATCCGGTGATGATTATACCTTGTCCCAAGACAAAATAGTCCAACCCAACTTATTCTAGTCTTGATCAGAGAATAGAACAAGCTTGATTCAAAACCACCAATTGACCACTTCGATGATCAAATTCCTTTGACCATCGTTTGTACAAGTGTCTCCCCCACTTGATAAGGATTTAACCACAAAAATCCTATCAAGTGGTCCTTTCTGGTTTTGCTGATGGCACCCTTACTTGTCTACTCGACCATAGTCGAGGGTCCATCAAGCACCCATTCAAGTGATACTTGAAAATCCATCCAAGACATTCCTTGTGTCACTGGCCGAACTCTCCAGGTTGCGGTCCTAGTATCCAACAAGTCTATGTCTTTCCTTTGAATAGCATCTTCTTCAGATTTTTTCTTTCTCTGATCATAGTCCAAGACTATATCATAATCAGTCCTTAGGAACATGCTGCATACTCGAGCCTTAGTAGATTTGGCCATCCCCACACCACTCGATGTACCAGTCAAGTCCTCACGAACTTGTTCCAATCTTTAGGCTGCTCGTCCTACAACGAGTCCTAACAGATTGTTTATGGTTCTTTTGTCCTTCATGGACAATAAGGTTCATGACCTCAGCCACAACGTACTGGATCATCCCCTTAACCGGATACAACCTTTTCAGGCTTGGCCACATTGCGATCTTAGTCCCTCCAGACTAAAAACGCCTCAGACTTGACTTCTGTCCTTCACTGGACTTTGTCATAATTCGATCCTGGTCCTTTCTTGGACTCGATCGTACTCTGGTCCTGGTCCACTCACAGACTTGACGTTTCACCCCGACCAAAGGTCCATCTCCGAATAGGTCGTAGCCTGATCCTCGTCCTTTACTGGACTTGATCTTTTTCAACCTTAGGTCAAACTCCGACTTGGTTGTACTCCGACCATGGTCGTCTCTCGTACGTGGTCAACTTTGGCTCTGCCATCTCGGCGGCCGTGCCGACAGAAATGGACTCTAGGACAGTGGTTATGTCCCTGTTTCCAGTTCAATCATAAATGGATCCGACCTACCAGAGGGGACACTCTGTAGCGAACGGAACACATCTGGGAACTCGGACACCACGGGTCCTCAAACAGATCTTTCAGATCACAGAATTTTTGCGCTCCATAGTGGTAATTGTGGTCAAATAAATACTTCACAATCCCATCTAAGCATCCGATCCACACGGAATGCTGACACCACTACTTTCCTTAAAGCCGGACTCAGACAATGGATCTCGATACCAACGACATCCCAGACAGATCAACGAATTGCCGTGCTCAGTAGTGGTAGTTTGTGGTAAAAAAATACTTCACAACCCTGTCTAGCATCCGATTCACTTGGACTGCTGACACCCCTACTTTCCTTAGAGCCAGACTCAGACTTTGGTACTGGATCGGGTGAGGTCCAGTCTCCAATTGCAACACGACTTTGTGGCAATCAAGAGTGGCCTGACACTTTCCCAAACAGATTCATGCCTAGGATCATCTCGTGATTCTGTAGGCGCGTGGATATTTTCCTCGATCAGATCTACAGGCAGATTTCCTCTCCTGGATCATCACCGGGATATTTTTCATGAGCCCTAGTGAATGCATTATTTGCCCACCGGCTGCCCTCACTAGTCTCAAATCATCCCAGAACTCAGACAGAAAGACTCTTTCCGGCCAGTCCCGGACTCACAAAACTATGTGTAGCCTCTGTGTCAAAAAGTACGTGTGTTTCCACACCACAAATCCACTTGTGGAAACTATCTCAGTGCAAGACCACACCACAAAGAACGTCCCATAACATCCTCATGGCTTGCCAATAACTTTAATACTTCCACTTCCAGTGGATACCTAGATGAGTAAGATCTCGGTTTGACCACACACTTGGAAAACGTCCCACACCATTCTCCAAGGCGTCTTACTTTGCGAATGCTCACACCATTCACAAGAGCAATTTTAATATACCTCAATCCCCATCATACTACGGTACTTAAGATCATGTTCTTTCCATTGATTGGAACGAACATCATGAGTTTCCTCATTCTTTCCTTGGATGGATTCAGATTGGAATTGATTCATCCAACTGACTCGATCAATGGAAACCTACCTTGACTTATACCGAGTCCTAACTGATCCATCTGATCAGAAGTCCACTCGTGTACTGGTCATGTAGTGTCTCCCTTGAGTCAGATTTTAATATTGCATAAGCTTTACTTATTATGAACGACCATCAAGGGATCACACTTAACTTCAGTAGAATGCTGCACGTTTATTTCAACCTAAGCCGCTCTCTGGTCCATGTTACTTCCCTTGTTCAGGTCATCCATAACAAGTCTTGCATTGTTTCCATCCCTTCCAACCCGTCTATTACTTCTAAATAACTAGATCGACCAACCTTTCTGTTTATAGGTTCTTGCCCTTGGAAATGTATTTTGGCTAAGCCGGTTCATCTTAGAATTCCCACATTCACAAGCATGATACCCTATCTTACCTCACTGTTTCATGGCTCACCCAACTAAGGTTTCATAGTCATCATAGTTTTGGAAAAATTTTCGGTATGGAACGCATAATCTTAGAGCGTTGTCCTAAACAGGATCAAGCATGCTCTGATACCAACTTGTAAGACCCGATCCCGGCCGCCTAGGCCGCGGTCGATGCCTCACATCGCTCGGTCGCTCCACTTCCTGGCCGAACCTCTTAATTTTCGCCCTTTATTTATAATATCGCCTAAAGGCGAGGGCTAACTTAGATCTTAGCTAAACACTTCCCTAGTCATTAATAGCCTAGATCCTATCAACAGATACACTGCGGATTATTCTGTAGTTAACCATTGGTCTAAAACAATCTAACACTTGTCTGTCGAATCACCTTAGCCTTGTCAGTTTACTCAACTACCAATTAGCTTAAAGGTCAATCCTAAACCCAAACCAAGCCATACAATTCTGAGGTTCATACCCCTACACCATTGAGCCTAAACCATTCTATCTAGATCTACATAAGTAAATGCTAGATCATACCTTTGCCACATCTACGGAGCTTATTAGCTCATCGGTCCTCCATTGACTCGAATTGCTCTTGCTTGACAGCTGGACCACGATCACTCAATGATCTTACTTAAGGTCCTTATCTTGATTCCTGCATCAAACAACTCGCCTAGGTACTTAGTCATTCAACCAACCATCTCCACACACATAAGTAACCTTTGAGAAGTCTTTGAAAGGATAAGGGTTTGCATCTGGCCTTTCTCGGCTCATGCACACTCAAACATCCCTTGCCATATAGGCATAGTACCCAATCCATATTCTGGACTGACAAATCTCATTAGATCCTAAGTCAATCAACCAACCATCCTTACATGACTTGGAACTGATGAGTCATCATCTGGCCTAACCGGCTTTGGGACTTAACCCAAACAACATTTATGATTTGTTCATACCAAACGATGAATTCCTTAATCAGATTAGTTCCGACACCTTGTACCATCATTCAGAGGTCAGGTCGTCCATACCATGATCAGATCTTAGACGGCCTTCCTTGAACAATCACACTTAGGCTCAGTATCTATGGTCTACGACACATAGTACTAGCCATACACTTCGTCATGACTCTTAGCAAATCTCGAAGCTATCAACACCAAGGTTGATATCTAGAAGCATCACATCAATACTCTTACTC
The DNA here is from genome assembly GCF_020379485.1 of Brassica napus. Lineage (NCBI taxonomy): Eukaryota > Viridiplantae > Streptophyta > Magnoliopsida > Brassicales > Brassicaceae > Brassica > Brassica napus. The sequence continues at coordinate 45,292 of NW_026016836.1, read as the reverse complement.
CAGCAACGTGACTATCCATACTAGTGCTCGGCCATCGAACCATCGTCATGAAACATGATCCGACCACCAGACTTGATAAGCCATCGTCTACTTGGCAGGTACTGATATAACCGGCCTTCCATTGCCATCATGTGGGTGTACGCCCTACATAATGCATATGGCACCTATCCTACTCACCAACCCAAGGTTTATTGTAAGATATCCCACTTAGCCTTTGCGGCTAAAGCCATCCAACCATAGCCGGATCGTCCATAGTCCCGTCTAACCGTCTGGTTAAGATCTACGTGTGATCGACCAGTTATAAGTCTGGCCCAAAGGCTCACGGACCTTCTTACCTGATCTGACCCAAAGCCTGGATCCATACCAGAGAGTAAGGCCCAAAACCAAACCGGATTGCCTTGCAACCAATCAGACCTTGCGACACAACACTCTGGTTAAACTAACCGTCCATCCGTTTGACTATGCAGCTGCGGACTGTCCACTTGGTTTGGCCTAAGCCTTGAACCAATGGCACCGTTTGGAACTCACACCCTTTGGGAACTAGTACCCTTTGGACAGTCGTGCCTCTTGGCAACTCATGACCCTTGGCAACTCGCACCCATTCAGATGTTCCAACCGTTCGACCTAACTGTCCGTACGGACTGTCTGGTCTGTACGTGTTTCCGGCCTATGGCCAAAGGACCACGCCTTAACCTACAAAGGTCATGAACCATTGTGACTGTTCAGGGAAGGGTTGCAACCGTTCAGAACAGAACAGAACCGCCCCTATCCAATCGGATCACCTGAGGCCGGTTGAGACCATGCACGCGCCTAAATCGACGTTTATGGACCGCGACCGCATTACTCAACCAGAACCACGGTTATAACCAATCCCAACATATCCACAAGGCCACGCCAATGTACAGAAGGAGTAGAAGAAGAATTGGATGAAAAGAATGAGAAGAATAGGACACAATCCAAACGCCCATGGCTAGACCGGTTCGGACTGTCCGATTGTCTTAGCCGATGAGTCGGTGGTTACCCCACTGACCCTATCTGACTGAACCACGGCTTTGGAGTCCTTCTCCAGACCTTTCTCTATGCCTTGGGTATTCATAACCACATGGCCTCCTCTCTCCTAAACCGTTCTCCTTGCCGGAGATACAAAACCACCACGACCGGCCCTTTTCTGGCCGATCTCTTGGCCGGTACTCTCTCTCTCTCTCTCTCTCTGCGTTTTTCTATGAGCATTTTACTCTGGAATTGGATAATGAAACCAACAGGAGAGGCCCCATATTTATAGAAAATGAGGGGGTAAGTCTTGCCCCACGAACAGGCATGACCTGCTAGAGAACAGGCACCATCGGCCAAGGGTTGTGCCCTCTAGGCCACTTGCATCCCATCGCCCTTTCTGATTGGGTTTGGGGTCGGTCATAAGCCCAACCCACGCCCCAAGCCTCCTGGACTTAGCCCACGGCCTTGTCCAAAGACCCAACAGCCCATGGCCTCATGGCCGGACCTCACAGCCCGCCACTGACCCGGACCCGGACCATCGGCCTAAAGCCCGAACAGTCCGTCTAGCTGAGATGAGCTGACTCTCAGCTGTCTCTGCTGAGTAAGCTAGTAGTCTAGCTAGTGGAGCTGACTTAGTAGGGACTGAGCTGGAGTGAACTAAACCTAGCTTCGTTTAGCTGGTCGAGCTACTCGTCTACTTCGTCTACTTCGTCCAGTTACCGTCTTACTCATCCTAGCTGTCTCTTAGCTTATATAAGGTTAAGTCTAAGTTTCCTTATTTTCTTAACCTTCTTTTTCGACCATGGAACGCTTGCCTTGATGTCCTAAGACTGGCTGGTACGTTTCCTCGAACCATGGCCGTCCTGACAATCCTTTCCAGGATTGGGGGCGTGACAGGCGGACACCTACGGACGTCTTGTGTGTACTGAACAGACAGCCCCCGTGGGCCAAAATCACCCAAACAGTCCACGGGAAGGGCCAGCATGCGGAGTCCAAGAACCAACGTGCTGATGTGTGTACTGATGGACAGACACAGACGTCCTGTGTGTGCTGGCGGACACAGACGAACAGCCACGGATGTCATGTGTGTGCTGGCGGACACCCAAGGACATCCTGTGTGTACTGACCAGACAGCCCACGTGGGCCAAAATCACCCGAACAGTCCACGGGAAGGGTCAGCGTGCTGAGTCCAACGACCAATGTGCTGATATGTGTACTGATAGACAGCCACGGACGTCCTGTGTTTGCTGATGGACACACAGAGACACACACGGACAGCCCCGGATGTCCTGTGTGTGCTGACGGACACACACGGACACACACGGACAGCCCCGGATGTCATGTCTGTGCTGATGGACACCCACGGACGTCCTGTGTGTGTCTTGTGTGTGTTGATGGACACCCATGGACGTCCTGTGTGTACTGAACATACAGCCCACGTGGGCCAAAATCACCCAAACAGTCCACGGGAAGGGCCAGCGTGCTGAGTCCAAGGACCAACGTGCTGATATGTGTACTGATTGACAGCCACAGACGTCCTGTGTGTGCTGACGGACACACACGGACAGACACAGACAGCCACGGACGTCATGTGTGTGCTGACGGACACCCACAGACGTCCTGTGTGTGCTGACGTACACCCACGTACGTCCATTTTGTACTGAACAGACAGCCCACTTGGGCCAAAATCACCCGAACAGTCCACGGGAAGGGCCAGCATGCTTATATATGTACTGATGGACGTCCTGTGTGTGCTGACGGACACACATGGACGTCCTGTGTGTGCTGACGGACACACATGGACGTCCTGTGTGTGCTGACAGACAGCCACTGACAGCCACGAACGTCATGTGTGCTGGCGGACACGCACAGACACACACGGACACACACGGACGTCCTGTGTGTGCTGACGGACAGCCACGGACAGCCACGGACGTCCTGTGTGTGCTGGCGGACACCCACGGACGTCCTGTGTTTAATGAACAGACAGCCCACGTGGGCCAAAATCACCCAAACAGTCCTCGGGAAGGGCCATCATGCGGAGTCCACAAACCAACATGCTGATATGTGAACTGATGGATAGACACGGACGTCCTGTGTGTGCTGACGGACACAGACAGACACACACGGACAGCCACGGACGTCCTGTGCGTACTGACCAGACAGCCCACATGGGCCAAAATCACCCGAACAGTCCACGGGAAGGGCCAGAGTGCTGAGTCCAACGACCAACGTGCTGATATGTGTACTGATGGACAGACATAGACGTCATGTGTGTGCTGACGGACACACACATACAGCCACAGATGTCATGTGTGTACTTTTGGACAGCCAAGGACGTCCTGTGTGTGCTGATGGACACCCACGGCCGTCATGTGTGTACTGAACAGACAGCCCACGTGGGCCAAAATCACCCGAACAGTCCACGGGAAGGGCCAGCGTGCTGATATCTGTACTGATGGATAGCCATGGGCGTCCTGTGTGTGCTGACGGATAGCCACGAACACCCATGGACTTCCTGTGTGTGCTGGCGGACACCCACGGACGTCCTTTGTCTACTGAACTGACAGCCCACGTGGGCCAAAATCACCCAAACAGTCCACGGGAAGGGCCAGGGTGCTGAGTCCATGTACAAAAGTGATGATATGTGTACTGATGGACAGCCACGGACGTCCTGTGTGTGCTGACGGACACACACGGACACACATGGACAGCCACGGACGTCCTGTGTGTGCTGAAGGACACACACAGACACACACGGACAGTCACAGACGTCCTATGTGTGCTGACGGACAGCCACAGACAGCCCACGTGGGCCAAAATCACCCGAACAGTCCACGTAAGGGCCAGCGTGCTGAGTCCAAGGACCAACGTGCTGATATGTGTACTGATGGACAGCCACATACGTCCTGTGTGTGCTGACGGACACAAGCAGACACACACGGACGTCCTGTGTGTACTGACAGACACAGATGGACGTCCTGTCTGTGCTGACGGACAGCCACTGATAGCCATGAACGTCCTGTGTGTGCTGGCGGACACCCACAGGCACACATGGACACACACGGACAGCCACGGACGTCCTGTGTGTGCTGACGGACAGCCACGAATGTCCTGTGTGTGCTGGTGGACACCCACGGACGTCCTGTGTGTATTGAATAGACAGCCCACATGGGCCAAAATCACCCAAAGAGTCCACAGGAAGGGCCATCGTGCAGAGTCCAAGAACCATTGTGCTGATATGTGAACTGATGGACAGACATGGATGTCATGTCCCCGATCCTGGATAGGATCGTCCGGACGGACTGTGGTGCGAGGAAACGCACCATTCAGGTCATATGACCTAAAGACAAGTATATCATGGCCTGAAGGTAAGGTTAAGGGCATCAGGGAGCTAAGGCATAGCTAATCCAAGAAGGAGACAAGCTCAAAGGAGCTGGACAAGCGAGCTGGTAGCTGGACAAGATCCATGTGAAGCTCGATGAAGTGAGTGATCAGAATGGATCATGGGAAAACTAAGTCTAGGTCTGGAAATTGACCAAGGGACTTAGAAGGATTGAAGAAGATAAAGGAAGCAAGCTGGACACAGTGTATAACAGCTGGGCGATGCAGTAAGCAAGCTCGACCAGCTAGGTGAAGTGTAGTGCAGCTCGGTGTAGCTCACTGAAGTGTAGGTCAGCTCCCTGAGCTGGATGGTCTAGCTAACTCAGCTGTATCAGCTGGGGATCAGCTCAACTCATCTGGACTGAGTGTTCGAGTCTTGGGCAGTTGGTTCGGGTCGGGACAGTGACCAGGCCATGTGGATGACCCATGTGTACCAATGGGCTGGAGGGCTCTTGTGGTTGGGTCATGGGCGTGGGCAATCAGTCTGGGCCTTGTTTGGACTTGTCCAGGAGTGGTTTGGCAGTTCCAGGGCGTGTGGTAACTGCCATAAGCGAAAGGGTGCAATCTGTACCATTGATATAATCAATGGCCAGAAATGATACCGAAGGGATGCAATGGTTAAGAAGTAACCACCCCTTCTCCTATATAAGGAAGGCAAGTCCGTGCCTTTTCAGGCACGCCAGGGCTTCCTTCTACACCCTGAAACCCAAAGAATCCAGAGAAAAAATACAGAGAGTTGGTCGGATTCCCAATCCAAGACCCATGGTGGTGTGAAGGCCATAAAGAGACAGTTTTGGGGCAGATCAAGGGGAAAGTTGAGAACAACCATCTGAACGGTTTTGATCATTGTTAACAACACCCAAAACCTTATCTGGAGCCTGTGAACACACGCACATGGTGAGGAAAGGAGGGAGTTGGCCGGAATCCATTCCCAAGGGCCAATGCTGCCTTAAAGGGAGATTGGTGTGGAAAGCAGTTTCATGGGAAACAAAGAGGGAAGTGATGCACGACCTTTGGATGGTGATTGATCATGGATGATCATGTCTAAGGCTTCCTCTGTGTCTTGGGAACACACGCAATTGGTTAAGAGAGAAGGGGGAAGGCTTGACTCCACTCTCAAAGGCATGAACAGCCTTGAAGATGGATGCAGTATAGAAACTGGTTTCATGGAAGTTCCATGGAAGGAGGGATGGGAACGAACCATGGTTAGATCTTATCAATACTGGGAGTATGTGATAATGGTTTGATGAAGGCTTGCTAGGAGGAGCATGGACGCCCCTGATGAGGTAACAGGTGGGGACTGCAGACCATTTGACATAGTCTGGTACACTATGGGCAGATCTGGTCCTGCAGTTACACCTTACTCTGTTTTATGATTATTAATCATATTATTCCTTCTTCTTATGATTGAGATTGATGATTAGACATAGTAGCACTGAACCATGGCTTGGCCGGTTCAGAAGAACCCTCCATGGCCTTGGTTTGGCAGCTAAGTCTGGATCTCCTACTTCCTGATGGATTTATGGCGATCTGACTTTGGAATCCTCTTAGTGGTGAATTATCATGAATTATCATGGTATTTGGGGATTTTTATCTGATTGATTTAGAGATGGTCCCTTGGGCCGGTTCGGCTGATCTTGGCCGAGATCTATGGGATGGAGGCCGGTTCTGGGAAATCTGATTGGACCATTCTCTTAGTTATGATTTATCATGAACTGTCATGAATTTTAATTGATTTTTGGAGCAGGTTTGCTTGGGGTCGAAATTGCACCTGAGGGCATATTGGGGTCAGATCCTTGTGTTAGGATATCTGATCATATGTTTGTGTGCTGGAACATATTGTCACTTATGATATTGATCATAAGGAATTGCTTGTTATCAACCTTGGTGTTGGTAAGGCAGGCCGTGTGTGATCTGATCATGGGCAAGGATGGACGACCTGATCCTTGGATGATAGATCAAGGTGTCTGATCTGATTGGTCGAAGGATGCACCGGTGGTAAGAGCAACACTAATCAGGTTCAGTGGGACATGGTTCCATGACTGATTAGGAAGTATGAAGACTCATAAGTTCTGAGTCATGTGGGGTGGTTGGTTGATTGACTCAGGATCTGATGGGTATTGTTAGTCCATGAGCTGGACTTGGTATCATAAGTTGATAAGGCAAAAGGATGTGGGACAGTGCATGAGCCGGTAAGGGCCAGATGCATGTCCTTAGTTGTTTGAAGACTTCTCAAGGGTTACTTATGTCTGTGGGGATGGTTGGCTGAATGACTAAGTACCTAAGGGAGTTGTTTTGTGTGTGTAAAGGAGCTGGACGCAGTATATGGCAGCTGGCCATAGCTCGGTCCTAGCTCAGTTCGAGTGTGACAGCTCGATCAGCTGGTTTATGAGTTCATTCAGCTAGAGTAGTTGGGCCGATGAACTAACAAGCTCCGTGGGTGTGGCAAAGGTATGATCTAGCAATGTTGCATAGATCTAGATAGAATGGTTAGGGGAATGGAACCTCAGATTTGTATGCCTTGATTTGGGTTCGGGATTGACCTTGGAGCTAGCTGGTAGTTGAGTATACTAACCATTAGCCGAGGTGATTCGACCAGACAAGTATTATATTGGTTATAGACCAATGGTTAAGTAGATACTATTCCACTGTGCATAAGTTGAAAGGATCTAGCTAGGGAATGACTAAGGTAGTCTTGAGCTAGGATCTGAGTTAGCCCTCGCCAATGGGCGATATTTTAAATAAAGGGCAAAATTTTTAGAGGTTCGGTCTGGGTATGGACTGAGCGACGTGAGGCATCGACCGCGGCCTAGTCGGCCGGGATCGGGTCTTACAAGTTGGTATCAGAGCATGCTTGATCCAGTTACGGACAGTGCTCAAGGATGTTGAGTTCCAAACCGAAATTATTTCTGAAAACTATGATGACTTGGAACCTTAGCTGTGGTGAGCCAAGCGAGAGTTGAGGTAAGATTGGTTTCATGCTTGTGAACGGGGAAGTTCCAAGATGAGCCGGCTTAGCCAAGATACACTCTTCCACGGCAAGACCCTGAAAACATAAAGGTTAGTTTATCTAGTTATTTGGGAATATAGACGGATTGGATGATGGACGCAATGCAAGATCTTTGTATGGACGACCTGGACAAGGGAAGTAACATGGACCAGAGAGTGGCTTTGGTTGAAAGAAACGTGCAGCACTCTCTTGGAGGTAAATGTTATCCCTTGGTGGCCGTTCAAAACAAGTGAGCATATGCAATGTTCATGTTAGTCTAAGGGAGACGCTACATGGCTAGTACATGAGTGGGCTTGTGATCAGATGGATCAGCTTGGACTCAGTGTAAGTCAAGGTAGGATTCCTTAAGATTGAGTGAATGGAATGGATCAATTCCAAGAGGAATTGGAAACACGATGTTAAGTATCTTAGTATGATGAGGATTGAGGTATACTATAAACACTTTTGTGAATGGTATGGGACGTTCACAGATGTGTGATGCTTTGGAGAATGGTATGGGACATTTTCCAAATGTGTGATCAAACCGAGATCCTACTCATCTAAGTACTTAATGATCGGTGGTGTGGAAACACACGTACTTTTCGATACTGGAACTGCACATAGTGTTGTGAGTCCAGAATGATTGGAAAAGGTTTGTTCCAGTATGGAACATGGGATGGTCCTGAACGAGTGAGTGCGGCCGGAGGGCAAGTTATGAACTCACTCGGTCTGGTTAAGGACATCCCTGTGGTGATCTTGGATAGGCCGATGCCTATAGATCTGATTGTTGTCCCCCTCAAGCATCATGAAGTGATCTTGGGCATGGACTGGTTGGGAAAGTATCAGGCAACTCTAGATTGTCACCGGGGAAGGGTGCAACTTGAGAACGAGTTTGGACCCCCGATTAAGTACCAAGGAATCAAGCCAACCTCTTGTAGTTTGGTGGTTTCAGCAGTCCAAGTAGAACGGATGCTTGGAAATGGTTGTGAGGCCTTTTTGGCTACCATTTACACTGATGAGGTTGTAGGGGCCTGTGACCCAGAGGGTATACCGTTGGTTCGGGAATTTCAGGATGTGTTTGGGGCACTACAGGGCATTACCCCTGATAGGGCTGACCCATTCATCATTGAATTGGAACCTGGAACGGCCCCATTATCTAAAAATCCATATAGAATGGCACCAGCTCAGATGGCAGAGCTGAAGAAGCAACTTGAGGATTTGCTTGAGAAGGGGTTCATACGCCCTAGTGTATCACCTTGGGGAGCACCTGTAAGACCCGATCCTGGATTCCCCAATCCAACCAGACCGCGGCCTCACCAAACAATGCAACCAGTTTCATTTACATATTCAAGTTCAAGTGTTAAATAATTCTAAGTCTTTTTCAGAGTTTTGAGGTTCCAACATTCACACTTAAACAATCCAACATCGACTAGGGCAAATAGATATTTCATAGATAATAACCAAGGTTCATACATCATTCATCATCCTAATAAATAGATCACACACTAGAATCGCATAAGTTCACAAGTTGCACAATAGGCTACAATAATTACACAATTTTCAGAATCAACCCAATCACCACACATCTTCCCATGGCCGCGGTCCTCATGGTGCTTTTCCCTTACCACGGTCCATTTCTGGTCCTGGATCCAACACAAACAAACACACAATCACAAGGTTAGATTACAAAACAAGAATCAGTTCACATTGCATGGTCGGATCCAATCTAGTCAAGAACAATCATCAAAAATGTCAAATCTGACCCCTTTAAAAAGAGATCCAAATACCAAATAAAATTCATGATAAATCATGACAATTCAGAAGAAAAATATTCCCATAATCAGATTCAAAAGAACCGGCTCAGATCATAGTGATCTCGGCCATGAACAGCCCACACAAGAACAAGGGGCTTTCATGGGGATTTGATCAGGCCAAGGCCTTAAGATCGATAGATCCTTCCCTGTAATATCATAAAACAATCCATAGTACAATATATATGAAGAAAACAGAGTAGAAGAAGTCAGAGTAAGGAGTGGCCAATCGATCCAAACCGGCCAGACTCACACGGCCATCATCCGCGGCCTTGTCCGGTTACTCTTGGCCACACCTCTCACCTTAGGAGTTCGGTCTCCAGGGGCGACTTCCTTCTCTTTCTCCTTTGCCTTCTCCTTGTCTTTCTGCCTCAAATCCATCCTCTTGATCACACGCCCAAACACACAAGGAACACTCAAGAACAATCTCTTGGATCAAATCGGCCAATCCAAGGTTTGTGTCTCTCTTTCTCTCTTGAATTTTCTCTGTGTTTCTCTCTGTGTGAAAGTGAGTAAAATCGACCAGAATGGCAGAAATGAGAGAGAGAGGACGACTTAAACTGTCCCCAACCGCCTGGGCGAACAGTTACCAAAAATCACATCCCTTCTTCCCAAAACCGTCCCATAACCGTCCCATAACCGCCCATTGGCGGTTTCTTCCCTTTTCTTCCTTTGACAAATCGATCACTGAGCCTCAGCTCACACTCTGGAAGCTTGCCCACTCCCTGTCCCAAGCCTAAGACCAATTTGGTCGAACCGTCCTGCACCCGGACCATCGGCTCGCCCAGTAACCGTCCCGGACTCGTCCACACTGATCCGAACCAGAACGCACCATTCACCGGATTGAGCTGACCTCCAGCTGTTCCCAGCTGAGTGAGCTAGTCCACCAGCTCCTGTGAGCTGAACAGATCATGGTGAACTGAATACCAGCTTAACCGAGCTGATTGAACTCAAACCAACACTCATCCAGCTGCCTAAACACTCACTCAACTCTTTTACCCTTGTTTCCATCGTATCCTGGTTAAGTCTCAGCTGACTGATGCCCTTAACCTTCATTCAGGACCATGATACGCTTGTCTCAAGGTCTAATGACCTGACTGGTGCGTCTCCCCGCACCATGGCCCGTCCGGGCGATCCTATCTAGGATCGGGGACATGACAAGTCTCCCCCACTAACTTGGGATTCGTCCTCGAATCCATGTTAAGTGTTTCCTCAGGAAGAAATTGTATGTACCAATCCGGATACATAGCTTTCATTTTTGCTTCTGTTTCCCAAGTGATGAGGTCTTTACCATTGTAATCCCACACCACTTTGATCGTGGGAACTGTCTTCTTTCTCATAGCTTTCTCTGACCGATCCACAATCCGAACCGGCAAGGTTTCCAAAGCCAGGTTCTTACCAAGGTCAGCAGGAATCTCGGGCAAGAAAATGTCTTGTTCAGACAAGCATTTCCGGAGTTGGTATACATGGAACACATTGTGGTATGCATCCATTGCTGATAGCAAGTTCAACTTGTATGCCACTGCACCCACTCTCACTATGATCCTGAATGGACCCAAGTACCTAGGATCCAGTTTCTTTCGTCCAGAAACCCTGGTCCTACCCTTAAAGGTAATCATCTTGAGATACACCAGGTCATTGACCTCAAACTCAAGATGTTTCCTATGCTTGTCTGCATAGCTCTTTTGGCGGTCCTGCGCTCTTTCATCTTCTCTTTGACCATCCTGATCTTCTCAGTGGTCTGTTCTACAATCTCAGGACCCAACATGCTACGCTCCCCCACTTGGGTCCAGCATAGGGGTGTCCTGCACGGCCTACCATACAAAGCCTCATATGGCGACATACCAATGCTTGTATGGAAGCTGTTTTTGTAAGCAAACTCCACTAAGGGTAAGTGTTTTTCCCAAGACTCTCCCCAGTCTAACACACACGCCCTTAGCATATCCTCCAAGGTTTGGATTGTCCTTTCAGACTGCCCATCCGTTTGAGGATGATAAGATGTGCTCATATTCACTCTGGTTCCCAAGGCCTTTTGGAAAGCCTGCCAGAAATAAGATGAAAGGTCTTGGATCCCTGTCCGAGACAATGCTTGCTGGAACACCATGCAACCTCACTATCTCGTCTAGGTACACTTGCACAATCCTGTCAACCCCATCCCCTTTCTTGATAGGCAGGAAATGAGCCGACTTGGTTAGCCGATCAACCACAACCCATACTGCATCTTTCTTATTCCTGGTCGTGGGAAACCCAGTCACAAAATCCATTGTGATGTGATCCCATTTCCATTCTGGTATGGGTAGGTTCTAAAGTAGACCACTGGGAACCTGATGTTCTGCCTTCACCAGTTGACAAGTGGGACACTTAGCCACCCACTCTGCAACATCAGATTTCATCCTCACCCAATGGTAGTACCTTTTCAGATCCCTATACATCTTGTTCAGTCCAGGATGAACTGAAAACTTAGACTTATGAGCCTGTCTCATAATCTCTTCTTTGAGTTCCTTATCATTAGGAACACTGACCCTCCCATTGACCAAGATGGTACCATTGTCAGTTGTCTGGTACTCGGTCTTGTCATTGGCGGCTACCTTCTTTAGATTTTCATCCAGGCCCTGTGCTTGCCTGATCCTGGTCAGGAGATCGGCCTGGTTCACTGCCTCCAACCCCAATGGCTCATCTGAACCAACCAAGGTGTTGAGGTTCAAGGACCTGATCATCCCTTCCAGTTCATCCGCCTCCCTCTCAGATGACACTTCAGCCCTTCTGCGGCTCAAAGCATCAGCCACTAGGTTAGCTTTCCCAGGATGATAAGCTATGTCCAGAACATAATCTGCAACAAACTCCATCCACCTCCTCTGCCTTAAGTTTAACTCAGGCTGAGTGAATATGTACTTCAAGCTCTTATGGTCTGTGAGTATTTGCACCCTGGCACCATAAAGATATGATCTCCATATCTTTAATGCAAATACTACTGCAGCCATCTCCAAATCATGGGTCGGATAGTTACCCTCATGCTTCCTTAACTGTCGGGAAGCATAGGCTATCACCTTCCCATGTTGTGTCAAAACACAACCAAGACCGGTTATGGATGCATCCGTATACACCACATAAGGCTGATCAGCCTCAGGCAACACCAGGACAGGTGCATTAGTCAACATGTTCTTGAGTGCTGCAAAACTTTTCGCACACTCCTCAGACCATGTGAACCTCACGTCCTTGCCTGTCAGCTTAGTCATAGGTTGAGCTATGCTCGAGAACCCCTTGACATATTTCCTGTAATAACCAGCCAACCCTAAGAAGCTTCTAACTTCCGTAGCATTTTTTGGCTGTGGCCATTCCTGGATACATTTGATCTTATCTTGATCCACTGAGACTCCTTTATCAGACACCACATGTCCAAGGAACCCAATGCTCTTCTGCCAGAAACTACACTTGCTTAGCTTAGCAAAGAGCTTTTGTTCTCTCAGGCGGCCCAACACCGCCCTAAGGTGTCTTTAATGGTCCTCCTTTGTCTTGGAATACACGAGAATATCATCAATGAAGATGATCACAAACTCGTCCAAGTATTCCCTGAAGATGCCGTTCATCATCTTCATGAATGCAGCAGGCGCATTGGTCAGTCCGAACGGCATAACCACAAACTCATAGTGGCCATACCTAGTTCGGAACGCTGTCTTCCTCACATCATCTGGTGCAATGGGGATCTGATGATACCCAGAGGCCAGGTCAATCTTGGAGAACCACTTGGCTCCACGTAGTTGATCCAACAACTCATCAATCCTGGGTAAAGGGTACTTTTTCTTCACAGTCACCCTGTTCAAACCCCTATAATCAATGCACAACCTAAAGCTACCATCCTTTTTCTTAACAAATAGGACTGGTGCTCCCCAAGGTGATACACTAGGGCGTATGAACCCCTTCTCAAGCAACTCCTCAAGTTGCTTCTTCAGCTCTGCCATCTCAGCTGGTGCCATTCTATATGGACTTTTTGATAATGGGGCCGTTCCAGGTTCCAATTCAATGATGAATGGGTCAGCCCTATCAGGGGGAATGCCCTGTAGTGCCCCAAACACATCCTGAAATTCCCGAACCAACGGTATACCCTCTGGGTCACAGGCCCCTACAACCTCATCAGTGTAAATGGTAGCCAAAAAGGCCTCACAACCATTTCCAAGCATCCGTTCTACTTGGACTGCTGAAACCACCAAACTACAAGAGGTTGGCTTGATTCCTTGGTACTTAATCGGGTCCAAACTCGTTCTCAAGTTGCACCCTTCCCCGGTGACAATCTAGAGTTGCCCGATACTTTCCCAACCAGTCCATGCCCAAGATCACTTCATGATGCTTGAGGGGGACAACAATCAGATCTATAGGCATCGGCCTATCCAAGATCACCACAGGGATGTCCTTAACCAGACCGAGTGAGTTCATAACTTGCCCTCCGGCCGCACTCACTCGTTCAGGACCATCCCATGTTCCATACTGGAACAAACCTTTTCCTATCATACTTGGACTCACAAAACTATGTGTAGCTCCAGTATCAAATAATGTGTGTGTTTCCACACCACCAATACTTAAGGTCCCTACACAAGACCCATCAAAGTATATCTATCCATCCTAGGTTCCATACCATGCAATTCTACTGGAATTGTAAAAGTAGTAGTCTAGAATGTTACCAGTGATCGCTTGGAAAGGCTGAGTCCCATCCACATCCTTGGATAGCTCATACACACGAGGTGTTGAGGTCTGGCCTCGTCCCTGGACTGGCCTGCTAGCCTCTCCACGTCCCTTACTTTGGTTGCCTTGCAACTTAGGGCAATCCCTGCGGTAGTGGCCCTTCTGGCCGCAGTGGTGACAGGTCCTGGACTCACCCAACGGGCTTGGACAATCCTTGGCTGAGTGATCCATCTTACCACATCCAGTACAGGCACCCATGGCCTTCCAGCACTCTCCACCGTGGTATCGACCACACTTAGGACACTATGACCTACCACTTGAGGTTTTACCCTCCTCGGTCGAGTCCCTCTTCCTCTTCTTGTCACCACTCTGACCCGAGGATACCACCACACTCTTCAGCTTCTGCTTACCCTCCTCGGTGAGGTTGGTCTCCAGCAAGGCCATCCTCTCAACCAACTCAGAAACCGTGTGGAACTTACAAACAGAACAGTACGTTCGAAGTTCCACCCTTAGGCCTCGGATGAACCTTCGGACTTGAACCTTCTCATCCTCCAGTTCTCTTCCCACATACCTCCTGAGTCGGTTGAACTCTTCTTCATACTCACGAACAGTCCTCCGTCCCTGAGTCAAGTCCAGGAACTTGGACTCCAAACGATCCCACGCCTCAGCAGGAAAGTACTTATGGTTGAACTCAACCTCAAAGTCAGCAAAGTGCTCAATGGTACCATTGGTACGCTTGTCCAAAGCTAACCACCAATTATGTGCATCTCCCTCCAGGAAGTGTACTGCTATGTCCTTCTGGTAATCCTCAGGACATCGTGTGGACTTGAAGTTTCAAACCAACCTGGTTCTCCACTCGTCCGCCTCCATAGGATCAACACTTCCAGCAAAGTGTTTGGTTCCCAACTTGGAGATATGCTCCAGCACCTTCAGGTAGTCCATACCATGCACTGGCCTGACCGGTGGGTCTATCTCAATCACCTCAGCCACACGGCCAGCACCAACATCAGCCACTCCAGCAGCAACCCGAACCGGGGGATTAGCCTGTCCCACGGACGAGTTCACCAATGGTGTGAACGCCTGTGTCAAGGAGGCTATCTGAGCTCCCATGATCTGCATAGCCTCCACCAAGCCCCTTATGGTCGGCTCAATGACCTCCTCGGCACCAGTGACCCGAACATTGTTTGCATCAACATTCTGGCCACTCCCAGCACCAACGTTGGACGACCCAGTATCGTCTCCATGGACTTGCTCTTGCTGCTCGTCCACATTAGTTTCATTAACCTCAGTAGGAAGAGTTGGACCCACTGGAAGTCCGGTTGCATTGTCCACCTGCTCCACCAGAGCGGGTAGCACTGTGGTTGGAATGGTTCCAGCTGGTAACACTCCGGTCTGTTCAGCACCATCCTGCCCCACTGCTCCAGACGCTCCAGTTGCCTCCTTTCCTTTCCGAGATTTATACCTTCTTGTACCCTTAGGAGTTACAAACACAAACAAAAGGTTAGTCCACAACTGAACACACAAACCTCAATCACTCCTAAGTTAATCAGTACAAAAGATTACTTAGAACCCAACTATCTCACCATGAGTCCAAACGGCCAAGTGTGTGGTGAGCTAGGATAACCCAACAAATCCTAGAATCAAGAATGCTCTGATACCAACTTGTAAGACCCGATCCTGGATTCCCCAATCCAACCAGACCGCGGCCTCACCAAACAATGCAACCAGTTTCATTTACATATTCAAGTTCAAGTGTTAAATAATTCTAAGTCTTTTTCAGAGTTTTGAGGTTCCAACATCCACACTTAAACAATCCAACATCGACTAGGGCAAATAGATATTTCATAGATAATAACCAAGGTTCATACATCATTCATCATCCTAATAAATAGATCACACACTAGAATCGCATAAGTTCACAAGTTGCACAATAGGCTACAATAATTACACAATTTTCAGAATCAACCCAATCACCACACATCTTCCCATGGCCGCGGTCCTCATGGTGCTTTTCCCTTACCACGGTCCATTTCTGGTCCTGGATCCAACACAAACAAACACACAATCACAAGGTTAGATTACAAAACAAGAATCAGTTCACATTGCATGGTCGGATCCAATCTAGTCAAGAACAATCATCAAAAATGTCAAATCTGACCCCTTTAAAAAGAGATCCAAATACCAAATAAAATTCATGATAAATCATGACAATTCAGAAGAAAAATATTCCCATAATCAGATTCAAAAGAACCGGCTCAGATCATAGTGATCTCGGCCATGAACAGCCCACACAAGAACAAGGGGCTTTCATGGGGATTTGATCAGGCCAAGGCCTTAAGATCGATAGATCCTTCCCTGTAATATCATAAAACAATCGATAGTACAATATATATGAAGAAAACAGAGTAGAAGAAGTCAGAGTAAGGAGTGGCCAATCGATCCAAACCGGCCAGACTCACACGGCCATCATCCACGGCCTTGTCCGGTTACTCTTGGCCACACCTCTCACCTTAGGAGTTCGGTCTCCAGGGGCGACTTCCTTCTCTTTCTCCTTTGCCTTCTCCTTGTCTTTCTGCCTCAAATCCATCCTCTTGATCACACGCCCAAACACACCAGGAACACTCAAGAACAATCTCTTGGATCAAATCGGCCAATCCAAGGTTTGTGTCTCTCTTTCTCTCTTGAATTTTCTCTGTGTTTCTCTCTGTGTGAAAGTGAGTAAAAATCGACCAGAATGGCAGAAATGAGAGAGAGAGGACGACTTAAACTGTCCCCAACCGCCTGGGCGAACAGTTACCCAAAATCACATCCCTTCTTCCCAAAACCGTCCCACAACCGCCCATTGGCGGTTTTTTCCCCTTTTCTTCCTTTGACAAATCGATCACTGAGCCTCAGCTCACACTCTGGAAGCTTGCCCACTCCCTGTCCCAAGCCTAAGACCAATTTGGTCGAACCGTCCTGCACCCGGACCATCGGCTCGCCCAGTAACCGTCCCGGACTCGTCCACACTGATCCGAACCAGAACGCACCGTTCACCGGATTGAGCTGACCTCCAGCTGTTCCCAGCTGAGTGAGCTAGTCCACCAGCTCCTGTGAGCTG
The DNA here is from genome assembly GCF_020379485.1 of Brassica napus. Lineage (NCBI taxonomy): Eukaryota > Viridiplantae > Streptophyta > Magnoliopsida > Brassicales > Brassicaceae > Brassica > Brassica napus. The sequence goes on along the minus strand of NW_026016836.1, from coordinate 28,338 downwards.
AACAGATCATGGTGAACTGAATACCAGCTGAACCGAGCTGATTGAACTCAAACCAACACTCGTCCAGCTGCCTAAACACTCACTCAACTCCTTTACCCTTGTTTCCATCGTATCCTGGTTAAGTCTCAGCTGACTGATGCCCTTAACCTTCATTCAGGACCATGATACGCTTGTCTCAAGGTCTAATGACCTGACTGGTGCGTCTCCCTGCACCATGGCCCATCCGGGCGATCCTATCTAGGATCGGGGACATGACAGCACCAGTCCTATTTGTTAAGAAAAAGGATGGTTGCTTTAGGTTGTGCATTGATGATAGGGGTTTGAACAGGGTGACTGGGAAGAACAAGTACCCTTACCCAGGATTGATGAATTGCTGGAATCATAAACCTTATTGTCCAGGAAGGACTTAAGGGAACAGAACAATCTGTTAGGACTCATGGTAGAGTGACCAGCCTAAAGATTGGAACATGTTCGCTAGGACTTGGCTGGTGCATCGAGTGGCTTGGAGATTGGTTGAATCTACTAAGACTTGAGTACTCAGTATGTTCCTAGGTACTGAATTTGATCTGGTCATGGAACTAGAGCGTTCTACATGGACTTGGTGTCTACTACGAACGCAACCTGGAGAGTTGGGTCAGTGACACAAGTCATGTCTTTGTATGGGTGCTTGATGGACCACTTGATAAGATTTTGGGTTAAATATCTATCAAGTGGGGGAGACTTGTTGTGTATATGATGACCAAGAGGTGGTCAGTGAGAAGGAACAAGGTGGGAGATGCAACGAATTGATTAGAAAGAACCAATCGAGCATGCTCCATGTTCCGGGTACAAAGGAGTTCGGATGGAACCTTTGTCATGAGACAAGAGGTTAACACCACTGGATTCGAGGACGAATCCTTCGTAAGTGGGGAGACTTGTCATGTCCCCGATCCTGGATAGGATCGTCCGGACGGACTGCGGTGCGAGGAAACACACCATTCAGGTCATATGACCTAAAGACAAGTATATCATGGCCTGAAGGTAAGGTTAAGGGCATCAGGGAGCTAAGCCATAGCTAATCCAAGAAGGAGACAAGCTCAAAGGAGCTGGACAAGCGAGCTGGTAGCTGGACAAGATCCAGGTGAAGCTCGATGAAGTGAGTGATCAGAATGGATCATGGGAAAACTAAGTCTAGGTCTGGAAATTGACCAAGGGACTTAGAAGGATTGAAGAAGATAAAGGAAGCAAGCTGGACACAGTGTATAACAGCTGGGCGATGCAGTAAGCAAGCTCGACCAGCTAGGTGAAGTGTAGTGCAGCTCGGTGTAGCTCACTGAAGTGTAGGTCAGCTCCCTGAGCTGGATGGTCTAGCTCACTCAGCTGTATCAGCTGGGGATCAGCTCAACTCAGCTGGACTGAGTGTTCGAGTCTTGGGCAGTTGGTTCGGGTCGGGACAGTGACCAGGCCATGTGGATGACCCATGTGTACCAATGGGCTGGAGGGCTCTTGTGGTTGGGTCATGGGCGTGGGCAATCAGTCTGGGCCTTGTTTGGACTTTTCCAGGAGTGGTTTGGCAGTTCCAGGGCGTGTGGTAACTGCCATAGGCGAAAGGGTGCAATCTGTACCATTAATTAAATCAATGGCCAGAAATGATACCGAAGGGATGCAATGGTTAAGAAGTAACCACCCCTTCTCCTATATAAGGAAGGCAAGTCCGTGCCTTTGCAGGCACGCCAGGGCTTCCTTCTACACCCTGAAACACAAAGAATCCAGAGAAAAAATACAGAGAGTTGGTTGGATTCCCAATCCAAGACCCATGGTGGTGTGAAGGCCATAAAGAGACAGTTTTGGGGCAGATCAAGGGGGAAGTTGAGAACGACCCTCTGAACGGTTTTGATCATTGTTAACAACACCCAAAGCCTTATCTGGAGCCTGTGAACACACGCAAATGGTGAGGAAAGGAGGGAGTTGGCCGGAATCCATTCCCAAGGGCCAATGCAGCCTTAAAGGGAGATTGGTGTGGAAATCAGTTTCATGGGAAACAAAGAGGGAAGTGATGCACGACCTTTGGATGGTGATTGATCATGGATGATCATGTCTAAGGCTTCCTCTGTGTCTTGGGAACACACGCAATTGGTTGGGAGAGAAGGGGGAAGGCTTGACTCCACTCTCAAAGGCATGAACAGCCTTGAAGATGGATGCAGTATAGAAACTGGTTTCATGGAAGTTCCATGGAAGGAGGGATGGGCACGAACCATGGTTAGATCTTATCAATACTGGGAGTATGTGATAAGGGTTTGATGAAGGCTTGCTAGGAGGAGCATGGACGCCCCTGATGAGGTAACAGGTGGGGACTGCAGACCATTTGACATAGTCTGGTACACTATGGGCAGATCTGGTCCTGCAGTTACACCTTACTCTGTTTTTTGATTATTAATCATATTATTCCTTCTTCTTATGATTGAAATTGATGATTAGACATAGTAGCACTGAACCATGGCTTGGCCGGTTCAGAAGAACCCTCCATGGCCTTGGTTTGGCAGCTAAGTCTGGATCTCCTACTTCCTGATGGATTTATGGCGATCTGACTTTGGAATCCTCTTAGTGGTGAATTATCATGAATTATCATGAATTTTAATTGATTTTTGGAGCAGGTTTGCTTGGGGTCAAAATTGCACCTGAGGGCATATTGGGGTCAGATCCTTGTGTTAGGATATCTGATCATATGTTTGTGTGCTGGAACATATTGTCACTTATGATATTGATCATAAGGAATTGCTGGTTATCAACCTTGGTGTTGGTAAGGCAGGCCGTGTGTGATCTGATCATGGGCAAGGATGGACGACCTGATCCTTGGATGATGGATCAAGGTGTCTGATCTGATTGGTCGAAAGATGCACCGGTGGTAAGAGCAACACTAATCAGGTTCAGTGGGACATTGGTCCATGACTGATTAGGAATTATGAAGACTCATCAGTTCTGAGTCATGTGGGGTGGTTGGTTGATTGACTCAGGATCTGATGGGTATTGTTAGTCCATGAGCTGGACTTGGTATCATAAGTTGATAAGGCAAAAGGATGTGGGACAGTGCATGAGCCGGTAAGGGCCAGATGCATGTCCTTAGCTGTTTGAAGTCTTCTCAAGGGTTACTTATGTCTGTGGGGATGGTTGGCTGAATGACTAAGTACCTAAGGGAGTTGTTTTTTGTGTGTAAAGGAGCTGGACGCAGTATATGGCAGCTGGCCATAGCTCGGTCCTAGCTCAGTTCGAGTGTGACAGCTCGATCAGCTGGTTTATGAGTTCATTCAGCTAGAGTAGCTGGGCCGATGAGCTAACAAGCTCCTTGGGTGTGGCAAAGGTATGATCTAGCAATGTTGCATAGATCTAGATAGAATGGTTAGGGGAATGGAACCTCAGATTTGTATGCCTTGATTTGGGTTCGGGATTGACCTTGGAGCTAGCTGGTAGTTGAGTATACTAACCATTAGCCGAGGTGATTCGACCAGACAAGTATTATATTGGTTATAGACCAATGGTTAAGTAGATACTATTCCGCTGTGCATAAGTTGAAAGGATCTAGCTAGGGAATGACTAAGGTAGTCTTGAGCTAGGATCTGAGTTAGCCCTCGCCAATGGGCGATATTTTAAATAAAGGGCAAAATTTTTAGAGGTTTGGTCCGGGTATGGACTGAGCGATGTGAGGCATCGACCGCGGCCTAGTCGGCCGGGATCGGGTCTTACAACGGACGTCATGTGTGTGCTGACGGACACAGACGGACACACACGGACAGCCATGGACGTCCTGTGTGTGCTGGCGGACACCCACGGACGTCCTGCATGTACTGACCAGACAGCCCACGTGGGCCAAAATCACCGAACAGTCCACGGGAAGGGTGATGTGCCCCAGTCCGAGGATCAGTCCATGGAATCAGATCAGAACGTCCGGAACAACGCAACTGAGGTTCAGTCCATCGATCGGGCCGAAAAGACTGCTCGAGCCGTGTATCGTCTTGACCCACACTCGTTCGAATTGGAGCTTCAGGATAACCCACGACCAGATGGCCAAATCAACCGTACAGAAGTTCGCCTTTCCCGTCCTGTTCGTCATGCTAAGTCCATCGGTCAAGTCAGAAGTGAAGTTGATCGAGTGGAATCCAAATTTGACCACGGTCTCTCTCTCTTATGCCGTCTCGGCCGAACCGGCGATCGTTCTGATGAACTGATCCGACACTTCGATCAGTTCATGAACTTTGATCAGCCAAATCTCTCTAAGGCAAGACTCTCTTGAGGTTGTCCAAAGACTTAGCCACCTTTTGGTCCGGAACAGTCCATGAAAATCACCCGTCCGTACATGAAGACCGTACCGGCCGTGTACTGCTCCTTACCGCGGGACGTGCTATCAGTTACACCGAACCTGGACAAGATTAGCCGAAGAGTTCAAATCGACCAGTCAACATTATTTTCTGTGCTTTGACTAGATCTGGTCTTCTATCTATTTTCTATGTCTCTTTTTCATACATTTTTATTTATTATCTTTGACTACAAGTTGTATAAGTAAGAGAACGCATCCTTGAAATAAGATAATCGATTTTCCTTATTCATTTTGAGATTTCTTTCTTTGTTCTTTGATTAGAACATTCTTGTTCCCTTGGTGAGGCTATCTCCAAGTGAATCCCCTTTCTTTGAGCCGGACTTGTGTGTCAAATCAAGCGGCCATTGAGAGTTCTAGTAGTATCATTGGGTCTTCCGCATCCCTTTGTGTCACTAAACAATCCATCAGTTCTCTATCTCTTCAGATCGAGTTCATATCATCAGATCCGGTTGAGTGTTCGTTCCTTAGGGTTCTTCAAGTGGTATCAGAGCCACTCTTCCGGTATCTCTTTTCATTCCATCTTTCTCATCTATCATTTTCTTCAGAAAAAAAAAAGAAATTCTTCTTCTATCTATCTTTGAATCCGGGCCCCGCTTTACCATCCATATATATTAAAATAAAAGAAAGAAAGATCTAATCAAAAAAAAAAAAAAAGAAAGAAAATCTATCAAAAGTTTTCAATTGTGGTTTGGTGGTGGAAGAGTAAGCCTGCTGGCCGAGGAGAAACCCGGCCTTGGAGGTGGTTAATACAGATTCCCCTTGTTAAATCTCTTATCTTTCTATCTTGTCTCTTGGGTGTTTCACTTGGGATTCTCATTTTGGGTTATCTAGTTTGTTCTCTTAGAACTTTGAGGGAAACTCTCTTGTGTGACTACCAAATTGAGTGAAACCCGTGTGTGGGCAAGGATAAACACCTGAGTGTGTGAGGTTTTTAATCTAACTTTACCTTGTTTAAGTTTTCAGGTAGCCATGGATAGTGAAGATGAAAGAAACCAACCCGGAAATTCACATGCCGGATTATCTAACTTGCAAATGTGTGCTCTCAATGATTCTATGTCTAACTTGTTGAATACAGGTTTGGAGGCAATCCATCAGAGGCTAGATGAACTTCAGGGCCATCCAAGTCAGCCACGAACCAGAACCAGACGACCATCCAAGGAGGAACAGCCGGTCCGACCTAGAAATCCGAGAAGAGTCTTATGATGATGATCGATCCATCAACTGTCCAAGGAGAGTTCCTAGGCATCAAAACCGAGGTGATGTCAATCCTTTTGGTAGAAATGAAAGAACCAATGATGGCTTGGGTGGTTTGAATTGAAAATTCCAAGTTTTGATGGCAAAAATGATCCGGATGCTTTTCTTGAATGGGAAAGAAAAATTGAACTTGTGTTTAATTGTCAAAATTTTTCTGATATTAAAAAGGTTAGACTTGCTGCTGCTGAGTTTACTGGCTATGCTATTAACTGGTATGATCGAGTTGTGACTAGCAGGAGGAGAGCAGGTGAGGCGCCAGTTGATACATGGGATGAGCTTTCCCTGCTGATGCGGAGACGCTTTTTTCCCGACCATTACCACAGAGATCTACACCATAAACTCAGGCGTTTGCTTCAAGTTTCTAAGTCAGTTGAGGACTATCACCAGGAGATTGAGACCTTGATGATCAAAGCTGATGTAGAAGAGCCCTTAGACGCCACCATGGCCAGATTTCTTACCGGGCTCAACTGGGACATACAAGACCGCATGGAGCTGGAAGACTATGACAGCATGGAGCAGATGTTACACAAGGCCGTGCTGATCGAGCAACAAGTCAAGAGAAAGGGTCTCACTAAACCGACCTTTGCTTCTAAACCAACCTTTGCTTCCAAGCCAAACTATCAAGACAAGGGTAAGTCTTCTTCCACAACAAATACAGCTTTTCAGACAAATGTCCCTGCTCGTGTTAATAGAGAAAAGAAAGAAGAAGCTACCAAACGAACCAGAGACATCCAATGCTTTAGGTGTCATGGCCTTGGCCACTATGCCAACCGATGTCCAAACCAAAAGGTGATGGTGCTCTTGGAGAATGGAGAAGTCGAATCTGAAGAAGACAAGAAGGATATCGGACCAGTGTATGATGATGATCATGAGGAAGAAGAACTTGACTTCCCGGTTCATGGTCCCCTTCTTGTTACTAGGAAGGTCTTGGACGACACCATTGATCCCATCTTTGATGAGGAGGTCGATGGAGGGATCAATGAGTTTTGCTCGACCTTCGTGGAGAGTTCTGATCCGATCTATGATGAGGATGTTTTTGATGAGCCAAGCCATGGTTCACTACTGGTTACTAGGCGTGCCTTGAGTGTCCAACCAAAATCCAATGACAAAGAACAAAGGGAGAATCTCTTTCACTCTAGATGTCTCATATCTGATAAAGTTTGTTCTTTAATTATTGATGGAGGTAGTTGCACTAATGTGGCTAGTGACACCCTTGTAAAGAAACTTGGGCTTGTTACTCGGCCTCTTTCTCGTCCTTTCAGGTTGGAGTGGCTCAATGAGTCCGAGAACAGTATGTGAAGGAGCAAGTCACGGTTCCACTCTCCATTGGCCGATATGAGGATGAGGTTGTTTGCAATGTGCTTCCCATGGATGCTTGCCATGTTCTCTTGGGCCGGCCTTGGCTATTTAACAAGAAGGCAGTGCATGATGGTTTCACAAACCGGCACTCATTTGATCATAAAGGAAAGAAGATCACCTTGGTGCCTTTGTCGCCTTCGGAAGTCCATCAAGACCAGGTCCAACTTAAGAAGAACCAAGACCAAGACTCTAAAGCTGATAAACCTGAGACCAGTACCAGAAACTCCAACTTCTTTGTCAAAGAAAGTCAGGTAAGGAAGTCTCTTTGCTCTCAAAAGCCATTTCTCTTACTGATTTATAAAGAGTCTCTCTTGGCCTCATCTTCTTCTGACCTTGCACCGGAGATTCTGAGTGAGTTTTTAGGTATCTTGCAGGATTATTCTGATGTGTTTCCAGAAGAAAATCCCAAAGGATTGCCACCGGTGAGAGGCATTGAGCATCAGATCGATCTCGTCCCGGGCGCCTCTCTACCGAACCGCCAGCGTACCGCACCATTCCGGTCGAGACCAAGGAACTGCAGAAACAGATCAAAAACTTGCTTGAGAAGGGATACATCAGAGAGAGTCTCAGTCCCTGTGCCGTGCCTGTTCTACTTGTACCAAAGAAGGATGGCTCCTGGAGGATGTGTGGACTGCCGGGCCATAAACAACATCACAGTAAAGTCTCGACATCCTATCCCTCGTCTTGATGATATGCTTGATGAACTCCATGGTTCTAAGTAGTTTTCTAAGATAGATTTGAGAAATGGCTATCATCAGATTAGGATGAAAGAAGGTGATGAATGGAAAACGGCCTTTAAAACAAAACTAGGTTTGTATGAGTGGCTTGTCATGCCCTTTGGTCTCACTAATGCACCTAGTACTTCCATGCGCCTAATGAATCATGTCTTGAGGTGTTTTATTGGTCATTTTGTTGTGGTTTACTTTGATGACATTCTTATTTACAGCAAAAGCCTTGATGAGCACCAACAGCACTTGAAATCTGTTCTTGAAGTCCTTAGAAAGGAACGTTTGTTTGCTAACCTTGGAAAGTGTTATTTTGGCACAGATCATGTGGTCTTTCTAGGTTTTGTTGTAGGTGCAGATGGCTTGAGAGTGGACGAGCAGAAGGTCCAAGCAATCCGGGACTGGCCGATTCCGACCATCATTGGTGAAGTAAGAAGCTTCCATGGCCTTGCCGGCTTCTATAGGCGATTTGTTCAAAACTTCAGTACCTTGGCCGCTCCTCTTACTGAAGTAATCAAGAAGAACGTGGGGTTCAAATGGGGACCAGCTCAGGAAGAAGCATTCGAAATCCTTAAAGGGAAGTTGACTCACGCCCCTTTACTTGTACTTCCAGATTTTTCTAAAGCTTTTGAAATCGAATGTGATGCTTCTGGTGTTGGTATTGGTGCTGTGTTGATGCAGGATGGAAAATCAGTGGCTTATTTCAGTGAGAAGCTTGGAGGAGCTATGCTCAACTACCCCACATACGACCAAAAACTCTATGCCTTGGTGAGGGCCCTTCAAATGTGGCAGCACTATCTTTGGCCTAAGGAGTTCATCATCCACACTGATCATCAGTCTCTAAGACACCTTAAGGGTCAGCAGAAGCTCAACAAGAGGCATGCTCGTTAGATGGAGTTCATTGGGACATTCCCTTATGTGATCAAGTACAAACAAGGTAAGGAGAATGTTGTGGCCGATGCATTGTCTCGAAGGTATACTCTTCTCTCAGCCCTTGAAACAAAATTGCTTGGTTTTGAGTTTATCAAAGATTTATACGCATCTGATCAAGATTTCAAAGAGGTTTTCCGAAAATGTTCCAAGGTCGCTTATGGAAAGTATTTTCAAAACTCTGGATTCCTATTCTTTGATAACCGCTTGTGTGTGCCCCAATGTTCTTTGAGGGAGTTGTTTCTCAGGGAAGCTCATGGAGGAGGTCTTATGGGACACTTTGGTGTTAAGAAAACTTACAAGGCGGTTCATGATCACTTCTATTGGCCAAGCTTGATGAAAATGTGGAACGGATATGTAGCCGATGTGTGGTGTGCAAGAAGTCTAAGTCCAAATCTTCAAACCACGGTTTGTATTCTGCACTTCCTATTCCTTCTCATCCTTGTGTAGACATTTCTATGGATTTCGTGTTAGGATTGCCAAGGTCTAAGTCTGGACGAGATTCAATCTTTGTTGTTGTAGACAGATTTTCGAAAATGGCTCATTTCATTCCTTGTCATAAAACTGATGATGCCACACAAGTTGCTGATTTGTTCTTTAGAGAGATTGTTAGATTGCATGGAATGCCTAACACCATTGTATCTGATCGCGATGCTAAGTTCCTTAGTTATTTTTGGAAAACCTTATGGTCTAAACTAGGAACATGATTGATGTTTTTCACAACTTGTCATCCGCAAACTGATGGTCAAACTGAAGTTGTTAATCGAACCTTGTCTGCTCTGCTTAGATCTTTGGTTAAAAAGAATCTTAGGCTTTGGGAAGAATGCTTACCACATGTTGAGTTTGCTTACAATCATGCAATGCATTCTGCTACAAAGTTTTCTCCTTTTGACGTTGTTTATGGGTTTAATCCTTTGTGCCCACTTGATCTTTTACCTTTGCCTTTGAGTGAAAGAGTTAGTACAGATGGCAAGAGGAAGGCGGCCACTATCAAAAAGCTACATGAACAGGTTCGTGCAAACATTGAGGCCAAGACCGAGATCTATAAAAGATATGCCAATCAGAAAAGAAAGGAGGTTATTTTCAAAGAAGGTGATCTTGTTTGGGTTCACTTGAGAAAGGAGCGATTTCCGGAAGAAAGAAAGTCTAAACTTATGCCTCGGGTCGATGGTCCATTCCAGATCCTTAAGAAGATCAATGACAATGTTTATCAGCTTGATCTTCAAGGTAAGTATGACATTTCTTCGAGCTTTAACGTTTCTGATCTTTCCTCTTTTCTTGTAGATGATCCGGATTTGTGGTCAAATCCTTTTGAAGAAGGAGGGAATGATGTGCCCCAGTCCGAGGATCAGTCCATGGAATCAGATCAGAACGAGGATCAGAACGTCCGAAACAACGCAACTGAGGTTCAGTCCATCGATCGGGCCGAACAGACTGCTCGGGCCGTGTATCGTCTCGACCCGCACTCGTCCGAATTGGAGCTTCAACATAACCCGCGACCAGATGGCCAAATCAACCGTACTGAAGTTCGCCTTTCCCGTCCTGTTCGTCATGCTAAGTCCATCGGTCAAGTCAGAAGTGAAGTTGATCAAGTGGAATCCAAATCCGACCATGGTCTCTCTCTCTTAAGCCATCTCGGCCGAACCGGGGATCGTTCTGATGAACTGATCCGACACTTCGATCAGTTCATGAACTTTGATCAGCCAAATCTCTCTAAGGCAAGACTCTTAAGGTTGTCCGAAGACATAGCCACCTTTTGGTCCAGAACAGTCCATGAAAATCACCCGTCCTTACATGAAGACTGTACCGGCCGTGTACTGCTCCTTACCGCGGGACGTGCTATCAGTTACACCGAACCTGGACAAGAGTAGCCGAAGAGTTCAAATCGACCAGTCAACATTATTTTCTGTGCTTTGACTAGATCTGGTCTTCTATCTATTTTCTATGTCTCTTTTTCATACATTTTTATTTATTATCTTTGACTACAAGTTATATAAGTATGAGAACACATCCTTGAAATAAGATAATCGATTTTCCTTATTCATTTTGAGATTTCTTTCTTTGTTCTTTGATTAGAACATTCTTGTTCCCTTGGTGAGGCTATCTCCAAGTGAATCCCCTTTCTTTGAGCCGGACTTGTTTGTCAAATCAAGCGGCCATTGAGAGTTCTAGTAGTATCATTGGGTCTTCCGCATCCCTTTGTGTCACTAAACAATCCATCAGTTCTCTATCTCTTCAGATCGAGTTCATATCATCAGATCCGGTTGAGTGTTCGTTCCTTAGTGTTCTTCAAAGGGTCAGCGTGCTGAGTCCAACGACCAACGTGCTGATATGTGTACTGATGGACACCCACAGACGTCATGTGTGTGCTGACGGACACACACGGACACACACGGACACACATGGACAGCCACGGATGTCCTGTGTGTACTGACGGACACCCACGGACGTCCTGTGTGTGCTGATGGACACCCACAGACGTCCTGTGTGTACTGAACAGACAGCCCACTTGGGCCAAAATCACCCTAACAGTCCACGGGAAGGGCCAGCGTGCTGAGTCCAAGGACCAGCGGGCTGATATGTGTACTGATGGACAGCCACAGACGTCCTCTGTGTGTTGACGGATAGCCACAGACACCCACGGACGTCCTGTGTGTGCTGGCGGACACCCACAGACGTCCTTTGTGTACTGAACAGACAGCCCACGTGGGCCAAAATCACCAAAACAGTCCACGGGAAGGGCCAGGGTGCTGAGTCCAAGGACAAAAATGCTGATATGTGTACTGATGGACAGCCACAGACGTCCTGTGTGTGCTGACGGACACACACGGACACACATGGACAGCCACGGATGTCCTGTGTGTGCTGACGGACACACACAGACGTCCTATGTGTGCTGACGGACACCCACGGACATCCTGTGTGTGCTGACGGACACACACGGACAGTCACGGACAGTCACGGACGTCCTGTGTGTGCTGACGGACAGCCACGGACAGCCACAGATGTCTTGTGTGTGCTGGCGGACACCCACTGATGTCCTTTGTGTACTGAACAGACAGCCCACGTGGGCCAAAATCACCCAAACAGTCCACGGGAAGGGCCAGCATGCTGAGTCCAAGGACCAACGTGCTGATATGTGTACTGATGGACAGCCACGGACGTCCTGTGTGTGCTGACGGACACACACAGACACACACGGACGTCCTGTGTGTGCTGACGGACACCCACGGACGTCCTGTGTGCTGACAGACACCCACGGACGTCCTTTGTGTACTGAACAGACAGCCCACGTGGGCCAAAATCACCCGAACAGTCCACGGGAAGGGCCAGCGTGCTGATATGTGTACTGATGGACACCCACAGACGTCATGTGTGTGCTGACGGACACACACGGACACACATGGACACACATGGACAGCCACGGATGTCCTGTGTGTACTGACGGACACCCACTGATGGACACCCACAGACGTCCTGTGTGTACTGAATAGACAGCCCACTTGGGCCAAAATCACCCTAACAGTCCACGGGAAGGGCCAGCGTGCTGAGTCCAAGGACCAGCGGGCTGATATGTGTGTACTGATGGACAGCCACGGACGTCCTCTGTGTGCTGACGGATAGCCACAGACACCCACGGACGTCCTGTGTGTGCTGGCGGATACCCACAGACGTCCTTTGTGTACTGAACAGACAGCCCACGTGGGCCAAAATCACCAAAACAGTCCACGGGAAGGGCCAGGGTGCTGAGTCCAAGGACAAAAATGCTGATGTGTACTGATGGACAGCCACAGACGTCCTGTGTGTGCTGACGGACACACACGGACACACATGGACAGCCACGGATGTCCTGTGTGTGCTGACGGACACACACAGACGTCCTATGTGTGCTGACGGACACCCACGGACATCCTGTGTGTGCTGACGGACACACACGGACACACACGGACAGTCACGGACAGTCACGGACGTCCTGTGTGTGCTGACGGACAGCCACGGACAGCCACAGATGTCTTGTGTGTGCTGGCGGACACCCACTGATGTCCTTTGTGTACTGAACAGACAGCCCACGTGGGCCAAAATCACCCAAACAGTCCACGGGAAGGGCCAGCGTGCTGAGTCCAAGGACCAACGTGCTGATATGTGTACTGATGGACAGCCACGGACGTCCTGTGTGTGCTGACGGACACACACAGACACACACGGACGTCCTGTGTGTGCTGGCGGACACCCACAGACGTCCTGTGTGCTGACAGACACCCACGGACGTCCTTTGTGTACTGAACAGACAGCCCACGTGGGCCAAAATCACCCGAACAGTCCACGGGAAGGGCCAGCGTGCTGATATGTGTACTGATGGACACCCACAGACGTCATGTGTGTGCTGACGGACACACACGGACACACATGGACACACATGGACAGCCACGGATGTCCTGTGTGTACTGACGGACACCCACTGACGTCCTGTGTGTGCTGATGGACACCCACAGACGTCCTGTGTGTACTGAACAGACAGCCCACTTGGGCCAAAATCACCCTAACAGTCCACGGGAAGGGCCAGCGTGCTGAGTCCAAGGACCAGCGGGCTGATATGTGTACTGATGGACAGCCACGGACGTCCTCTGTGTACTGACGGATAGCCACAGACACCCACGGACGTCCTGTGTGTGCTGGCGGATACCCACAGACGTCCTTTGTGTACTGAACAGACAGCCCACGTGGGCCAAAATCACCAAAACAGTCCATGGGAAGGGCCAGGGTGCTGAGTCCAAGGACAAAAATGCTGATATGTGTACTGATGGACAGCCACAGACGTCCTGTGTGTGCTGACGGACACACACGGACACACATGGACAGCCACGGATGTCCTGTGTGTGCTGACGGACACACACTGACATCCTATGTGTGCTGACGGACACCCACAGACATCCTGTGTGTGCTGACGGACACACACGGACACACACGGACAGTCACGGACGTCCTGTGTGTGCTGACGGACAGCCACGGACAGCCACAGATGTCTTGTGTGTGCTGGCGGACACCCACTGATGTCCTTTGTGTACTGAACAGACAGCCCACGTGGGCCAAAATCACCCAAACAGTCCACGGGAAGGGCCAGCGTGCTGAGTCCAAGGACCAACGTGCTGATATGTGTACTGATGGACAGCCACGGGCGTCCTGTGTGTGCTGACGGACACACACAGACACACACGGACGTCCTGTGTGTGCTGACGGACACCCACGGACGTCCTGTGTGCTGACAGACACCCACGGACGTCCTTTGTGTACTGAACAGACAGCCCACGTGGGCCAAAATCACCCGAACAGTCCACGGAAAGGGCCAGCGTGCTGATATGTGTACTGATGGACAGCCACAGACATCCTGTGTGTGCTGACGGACACACACGCACACACACGGACATCCTGTGTGTGCTGACCGACACACATGGACGTCCTGTGTGTGCTGACCGACACACATGGACGTCCTGTGTGTGCTGACAGACAGCCACGGACAGCCACGAACGTCCTGTGTATGCTGGCAGACACCCCCAGACACACACGGGCACACACGGACAGCCACAGATGTCCTGTGTGTGCTGACGGAAACACACATGGACAGCCACGGATGTCCTGTGTGTGCTGGCGGACACCCACGGACGTCCTGTGTGTACTGAACAGACAGCCCATGATGTCATGTGTGTGCTGAGTCCAAGGAACAACGTGCTGATATGTGTACTGATGGACAGCCACAGACGTCCTGTGTCTTCTGATGGACAGACATGGACACACACGGACAGCCACGGACGTCCTGTGTGTGCTGACGGACAGCCATGGACAGCCACGGACGTCCTGTGTGTGCTGGTAGACACCCACGAACGTCCTCAGTGTACTGAACAGAGAGCCCACGTGGGCCAAAATCACCCAAACAGTCCACGAGAAGGGCCAGCGTGCTAAGTCCACGAGAGCCCATGTATACTGATGAACAGCCACGGACGTCCTGTGTGTACTGAACAGACAGCCCATGATGTCATGTGTGTGCTGAGTCCAAGGAACAACGTGCTGATATGTGTACTGATGGACAGCCACAGACGTCCTGTGTCTTCTGATGGACAGACACGGACACACACGGACAGCCACGGACGTCCTGTGTGTGCTGACGGACAGCCATGGACAGCCACGGACGTCCTGTGTGTGCTGGTAGACACCCACGAACGTCCTCAGTGTACTGAACAGAGAGCCCACGTGGGCCAAAATCACCCAAACAGTCCACGAGAAGGGCCAGCGTGCTAAGTCCACGAGAGCCCATGTATACTGATGAACAGCCACGGACGTCCTGTGTGTGCTGACGGACACACACGGACACACATGGACAGCCACAGACGTCATGTGTGTGCTGACGGACACACACGGACGTCCTGTGTGTGCTGAAAGACACCCACGGACGTCCTGTGTGTGCGGACCGACACACACGGACAGTCATGGACGTCTTGTGTGTGCTGACAGACATCCACGGACAGCCCCAGACGTCCTGTGTGTGCTGGCGGACACCCACGGACGTCCTGTGTGTACTGAACAGCAGCTGGGCTAAAATCACCCAAACTGTCACGCCCCCAATCCTGGAAAGGATTTGTCGGGACGACCATGGTTCGAGGAAACGTACCAGCCAGTCTTAGGACATCAAGGCAAGCGTTCCATGGTCGAGAAAGAAGGTTAAGAACATAAGGAAACTTAGACTTAACCTTATATAAGCTAAGAGACAGCTATGACGAGTAAGACGGTAACTGGACGGTAGCTCGGCCAGCTCAACGAAGCTAGGTTTAGTTCAGTCCAGCTCAGTCCCTACTAAATCAGCTCCATTATCTGGACTAGTAGCTCACTCAGCTGAGGCAGCTGAGAGTCAGCTCACCTCAGCTAGACGGACTGTTCGGGTTTTAGGCCGATGGTCCGGGTCCGGGTCAGTGGCGGGCTGTGAGGTCCGGCCATGAGGCCACGGGCTGTTGGGTCTTTGGACAAGGCTGTGGGCTAAGTCCAGGAGGCTTGGGGCGTCGGTTGGGCTTATGATCGACCCCAAACCCAATCAGAAAGGACGATGGGATGCAAGTGGCCGAGAGGGCACAACCCTTGGCCGATGGTGCCCGTTCGATAGCAAGTCGTGCCTTTTCGTGGGGCAAGACTTACCCCCTCGTTTTCTATAAATATGGGGCCTCTCCTGTTGGTTTCATTATCCAATTCCAGAGTAAAATACTCAGAGAAAAACGTAGAGAGAGAGAGAGAGAGAGTGAGAGAGAGAGAGTCTCGGCCAAGAGATCGGCCGGAAAAGGGCCGGTCGTGGTGGTTTTGTTTCTCCGGCAAGGAGAATGGTTTAAGAGAGAGGAGGCCGTGTGGTTATGAATACCCATGGCATAGAGAAAGGTCTGGAGAAGGACTCCAAAGCCGTGGTTCAGTCAGATAGGGTCAGTGGGTAACCACCGACACATCGGCTAAGACAATCGGACAGTCCGAACCTGTCTAGCTATGGGCGTTTGAATTGTGTCCTATTCTTCTCATTCTTTTCATCCAGTTCTTCTTCAACTCCTTCTGTACATTGGCTTCACCTTGTTGATATGTTGGGATTGGTTATAACCGTGGTTCTGGTAGAGTAATGCGGTCACGGTCCATAACCGACAAGTTAGGCGCGCGCATGGTCTAAACCGGCCTCAGGTGATCCGATTGGATAGGGGCGGTTCTGTTCTGTTCTGAACGGTTGCAACCCTTCCCTGAGCAGTCACAATTTTTCATGACTTGGGTAGGTTAAGGCGTGATCCTTTGGCCATAGGCCGGACATACGCACGGACCAGACAGTCCATACGGACGGTTAGGTCGAACGGTTGGAGCATCTGAATGGGTGCGAGATGCCAAGGGTCATGAGTTGCCAAGAGGCACGAGTGTCCAAAGGGTACTAGTTCCCAAAGGGTGTGAGTTCCAAATGGTGCCATTGGTTCAAGGCTTAGGCCGAACCAAGTGGACAGTCCGCGGCTGCATAGTCGAACGGACGGACGGTTAGTTTAACCGGAGTGTTGCGTAGCAAGGTCTGATCGGTTGCAAGGCAATCCGGTTGGGTCTTGGGCCTTACTTTGTGGTATGGATCCAGGCTTTGGGTCGGATCAGGTAAGAAGGTCCGTGAGACTTTGGGCCGGACTTATAACTGGCCGATCGCACCTATCTCTTAACCAGACGGTTAGACGGGACTATGGACTATCCGACTATGGTTGGATGGTTCTAGTCGCAAAGGATAAGTAGGATATCTTACAATCAACCTCTGGTTGGTGAGTAGGATAGGCGCCATATGCCTTATGTAGGGCGTAGACCCACATGATGGCAATGGAAGGTCGGTTATATCAGTACATGCTAAGTGGACGAAGGCTTATCAAGTCTAGTGGTCGGATCATGTTTCATGACGATGGTTCGATGGCCGAGCACTAGTATGGATAGTCACGTTTCTGGAGTAAGAGTATTGGTGTGATGCTTCTATATATCAACCTTGGTGTTGATAGCTTCGCTATTGGCTAAGAGCCATGACGAAGTGTATGGCTAGTATTATGTGTCGTAGACCATAGGTACTAAGCCTAGGTGTGATTGTTAATGGAAAGCCGTAGATATGATCATTGGTTAGTATGGATGACCTAGCCGTAGATATGATCATTGGTTGAATGACTAAGTACCTAGGGGAGTTGTTCGAGTCCAAGGAAGGACCAGGATCGAATTATGACAAAGTCCAATGAAGGACATAAGTCAAGTCTGAGGCGTTTTTAGTCTGGAGGGACTAAGATTGCAATGTGGCCAAGCCTGAAAAGGTTGTGGCCGGTTTAGGGGATGATCCAGTACGTTGTGGCTGAGGTCATGAACCTTATTGTCCATGAAGGAGAAAAGAACCATAACAAACTGTTAGGACGCGTTGTAGGATGAGCAGCCTAAAGATTGGAACAAGTTAGTGAGGACTTGACTGGTACATCGAGTGGTGTGAGGATTGGCCAAATCTACTAAGGCTCGAGTATGCAGCATGTTCCTAGGGACTGATTATGATATAGTCTTGGACTATGATCAGAGAAAGAATAAAATCTGAAGACGATGCTATTCAAAGGAAAGACATAGACTTGTTGGATACTAGGACCGCAACCTGGAGAGTTCGGCCAGTGACACAAGGAATGTCTTTGGATGGATTTTCAAGTATCACTTGAATGGGTGCTTGATGGACCCTCGACTGTGGTCGAAGTAGACAAGTAAGGGTGCCATCAGCGAAACCAGAAAGGACCACTTGATAGGATTTTTGTGGTTAAATCCTTATCAAGTGGGGGAGACTTGTATAACGATGGTCAAAGGAATTTGATCGTCGAAGTGGTCATTTGGTGTTTTTGAATCAAGCTTGTTCTATTCTCTAATCAAGACTAGAACAAGTTCGGTTGGAATATTTTGTCTTGGGACAAGGTATAATCATCACCGGATTCGAGGACGAATCCATTACAAGTGGGGGAGACTTGTCACGCCCCCAATCCTAGAAAGGATTTGTCGGGACGGCCATGGTTCGAGGAAACGTATCAGCCAGTCTTAGGACATCAAGGCAAGCGTTCCATGGTCGAGAAAGAAGGTTAAGAACATAAGGAAACTTAGACTTAACCTTATATAAGCTAAGTGACAGCTAGGACGAGTAAGACGGTAACTAGACGAAGTAGACAAGTAGCTCGGCCAGCTCAACGAAGCTAGGTTTAGTTCACTCCAGCTCAGTCCCTACTAAGTCAGCTCCACTAGCTGGACTACTAGCTCACTCAGCTGATGCAGCTGAGAGTCAGCTCACCTCAGCTAGACGGACTGTTCGGGTTTTAGGCCGATGGTCCGGGTCCGGGTCAGTGGTGGGCTGTGAGGTCCGGCCATGAGGCCATGGGCTGTTGGGTCTTTGGGCAAGGCCGTGGGCTAAGTCCAAGAGGCTAGGGGCGTGGGTTAGGATTAATACCGACCACAAACCCAATCAGAAAGTGTGATGGGATGCAAGTGGCCGAGAGGGCACAACCCTTGGCCGATGGTGCCGCTTCGCTAGCAAGTCGTGCCTGTTCGTGGGGCAAGACTTACCCCCTCGTTTTCTATAAATATGGGGCCTCTCCTGTTGGTTTCATTATCCAATTCCGTAGTAAAATACTCAGAGACAAACGTAGAGAGAGAGAGAGAGAGTCCCGGCCAAGAGATCGGCCAGAAAAGGGCCGGTCGTGGTGGTTTTGTATCTCCGGCAAGGAGAACGGTTTAGGAGAGAGGAGGCCGTGTGGTTATGAATACCCAAGGCATAGGGAAAGGTCTGGAGAAGGACTCCAAAGCCGTGGTTCAGTCAGATAGGGTCAGTGGGTAACCACCGCCTCATCGGCTAAGATAATCGGACAGTCCGAACCGGTCTAGCCATGGGCGTTTGGATTGTGTCCTATTCTTCTCATCCTTTTCATCCAATTCTTCTTCTACTCCTTCTGTACATTGGCGTGGCCTTGTTGATGTGTTGGGATTGGTTATAACCGTGGTTGTGGTAGAGTAATGCGGTCGCGGTCCATAACCGACGAGTTAGGCGCGTGCATGGTCTAAACCGGCCTCAGGTGATCCGACTGGATAGGGGCGGTTCTGTTCAGTTCTGAACGGTTGCAACCCTTCCCTGAGCAGTCACAATGGTTCATGACTTGGGTAGGTTAAGGCGTGATCCTTAGGCCATAGGCCGGACACACGCACGGGCCAGACAGTCCATACGGATTGGTAGGTCGAACGGTTGGAGCATCTGAAAGGGTGCGAGATGCCAAGGGTCATGAGTTGCCAAGAGGCACGAGTGTCCAAAGGGTACTAATTCCCAAAGGGTGTGAGTTCCAAACGGTGCCATTGGTTCAAGGCTTAGGCCGAACCAAGTGGACAGTCCGTGGCTGCATAGTCGAACGGATGGACGGTTAGTTTAACCGGAGTGTTGCGTAGCAAGGTCTGATCGGTTGCAAGGCAATCAGGTTTGGTCTTCGGCCTTACTCTGTGGTATGGATCCAGGCTTTGGGTCGGATCAGGTAAGAAGGTCCGTGAGACTTTGGGCCGGACTTATAACTGGCCGATCGCACCTAGCTCATAACCAGACGGTTAGACGGGACTATGGACGATCCGACTATGGTTGGATGGTTCTAGTCGCAAAGGCTAAGTAGGATATCTTACAATCAACCTCTGGTTGGTTAGTAGGATAGGCGCCATATGCCTTATGTAGGGCGTACACCCACATGATGGCAATGGAAGGCCGGTTATATCAGTACATGCTAAGTGGACGATGGCTTATCAAGTCTAGTGGTCGGATCATGTTTCATGACGATGGTTCGATGGCCGAGCACTAGTATGGATAGTCACGTTTCTGGAGTAAGAGTATTGGTGTGATGCTTCTATATATCAACCTTGGTGTTAATAGCTTCGGTATTGGCTTAGAGCCATGACGAAGTGTCTGGCTAGTATTATGTGTCGTAGACCATAGGTACTAAGCCTAAGTGTGATTGTTAATGGAAAGCCGTGTAAGATATGATCATGGTTGAGTATGGATAACCTGACCTCTGGATGATGTTCAAGGTGTCGGAACTAATCTGATTTAGGAATGCATCGGTTGGTATGAACAAGTCATATCTGTTGTTTGGGTTATGTCCCAAGGCCGATCAGGCCAGATGATGATTCATCAGTTCCAAGTCATGTGAGGAAGGTTGGTTGATTGACTTAGGATCTAATGAGCTTTGTCAGTCCATAAGATGGACTTGGTACTATTGCCTATAAGGCAAAAGGATTTTGGATTGTGCATGAGCCGAGAAAGGCCAGATGCAAACCCTTATCCTTTCAAAGACTTCTCAAAGGTTACTTAGGTCTTTGGGGATGGTTGGTTGAATGACTAAGTACCTAAGGGAGTTGTTTGATGCAGGAATCAAGGTAAGGACCTTAAGTAAGATCATTGAGTGATCGTTGTCCAGCTGTCAAGCAAGATAAATTTGAGTCAATGGAGGACCGATGAGCTCCATAGATGTGGCAAAGGTATGATCTAGCATTTACTTATGTAGATCTAGATAAAATGGTTTAGGGGAATGGAACCTCAGAATCGTATGGCTTGGTTTGGGTTTAGGATGGACCTTTAAGCTAATTGGTAGTTGAGTAATCCGCTGCGTATCTGTTGAAAGGATCTAGGCTATTAGATTGGTTTTAGACCAATGGTTTACTAGAGAATAATCCGCTGCGTATCTGTTGAAAGGATCTAGGCTATTAATGACTAGGGAAGTCTTTAGCTAAGATCTAAGTTAGCTCTCGCCTTTAAGCGATATTATAAATAAAGGGCATAAATTAAGAGGTTCGGCCAGGAAGTGGACCGAGCGACGTGAGGCATCGACCGTGGCCTAGGCGGCCAGGATCGGGTCTTACACAAACAGTTCCCGGGAAGGGCCAGCGTGCTGAGTCCAAGGACCAACGTGCTGATATGTGTACTGATGGACAGCCACAGACGTCCTGTGTGTGCTGATGGACACACACGGACTCACACGGACAGCCACGGATATCCTGTGTGTGCTGACAGACACCCACGGACGTCCTGTGTGTGCTGACGGACACCCACGGATGTCCTGTGTGTACTGAACAGACAGCCCACGTGGGCCGAAATCACCCGAACAGTCCTCGGGAAGGGCCAGCATGCTGAGTCCAAGGACCAGCGTGCTGATATGTGTACTGATAGACAGCCACGGACGTCCTGTGTGTGCTGACGGACACACACAGACGTCAAGTGTGTGCTGACAGACAGACACAGACGTCCTGTGTGTGTTGACAGACAGCCACGGACAGCCACGAACGTCCTGTGTATGCTGGCAGACACCCATAGACACACATGAACACACACGGACAGCCATGGACGTCCCGTGTGTGCTGACGGACAGCCACATACAGCCACAGACGTCCTGTGTGTGCTAGCGGACCCCCACGGACGTCCTGTGTGTACTGAACAGACAGCCCACATGGGCCAAAATCACCCGAACAGTCCACGGGAAGGGTCAGCATGCTGAGTCCAAGGACCAACGTGCTGATTTGTGTACTGATGGACAGCCACGGACGTCCTGTGTTAACTGACGGACAGACACGGACACACACGGACATCCTCTGTGTATTGAACAGACAGCCCACGTGGGCCAAAATCACCCAAACAGTCCACGAGAAGGGCCAGCGTGCTAAGTCCAAGGACCAACGTGCTGATATGTATACTGATGAACAGCCACGAACGTCCTGTGTGTGCTGACCGACACACACGGACACACATGGACAGCCACGGACGTCCTGTGTGTGCGGATGGACACACACGGACACACATGGACAGTCACGGACGTCCTGTGTGTGCTGACAGACAGCCACTGACAGCCCCGGAGGTCCTGTGTGTGCTGGCGGACACCCACGGACGTCCTATGTGTACTGAACAGACAGCCCACGTGGGCCAAAATCACTCAAACAGTCCCCAGGAAGGGCCAGCGTGCTGAGTCCAAGGACCAACGTGCTGATATGTGTACTGATGGACAGCCACGGACGTCCTGTGTGTGCTGATGGACACAAACAGACACACACGGACAGCCACGGATGTCCTGTGTGTGCTGACAGACACCCACGGACGTCCTGTCTGTGCTGACGGACACCCACTGATGTCCTGTGTGTACTGAACAGACAGCCCACGTGGGCCGAAATCACCTGAACAGTCCTCGGGAAGGGCCAGCATGCTGAGTCCAAGGACCAGCGTGCTGATATGTGTACTGATGGACAGCCACGGACGTCCTGTGTGTGCTGACGGACACACACGGAAGTCCTGTGTGTGCTGACTGACAGCCACGGACCGCCACGAACGTCCTGTGTATGCTGGCGGACACCCAGAGACACACACGAACATACACGGACAGCCATGGACGTCCTGTGTGTGCTGACGGACAGCCACAGACAGCCACAGGATGTCCTGTGTGTGCTGGCGGATACCCACACCCACTCTTAAACTGCACCTTCCTCTGTGACAGTCCAGAGTGTCCCGGTTCTTTCCAAGCCAGTCCATGCCTAATATCACCTCATGATTCTTAAGGCAGACCACAACCAGATCCATAGGCATAACTCTATCCTGGATCACTATTGGGATATCCTTTACTCTCCCTAATGAATGCATTACTTGCCCACCGGCCGCATTCACTATGCAAGGATCATCCTCCGTTTCCATCTGGAACAACCCTTTTCCGATCATATCTGGGCTCACAAAGCTGTGTGTAGCTCCAGTATCAAACAGTACGTGTGTTTCCACACCACCAATACATAGGGTCCCTACATAAGACCCCCCTTTTCTAATCATTTAATCCATTCTAAGTTCTGTCATGTCCCCGATCCTGGATAGGATCTCCCGGACAGACTTTAGTGCGAGGAGACGCACCAGTCAGGTCACATGACCTAAAGATAAGCGTGTCATGGTCCAAAACGTGGTTAAGGGAATCAGGTAGCTGGAACTTAACCAAATTAAGGCAGATGCAAGCTAAAAGGAGCTGGACAAGCGAGCTGGTAGCTGGACGAGATCCAGGTGAAGCTCGATTGAAGTGGGTGATCAGAATGGATCATGGGAGAACTAAGTATAGGTATGGAAATAGACCAAGAGACTTAGAAGAATTGAAGAAGATAAAGGAAGCAAGCTGGACACAGTGTATAACAGCTGGGCGATGCAGTAAGCAAGCTCGACCAGCTAGGCAAGCTCGACCAGCTAGGTGAACTGTAGTGCAGCTCAATGTAGCTCACTGAAGTGTAGGTCAGCTCCCTGAGCTGGATGGTCTAGCTCACTCAGCTGGGTCAGCTGGGGATCAGCTCAACTCAGCTGGACTGAGTGTTCAAATCATGGGCAGTTGGGCCGGGTCTGGACAGTGGCCGGGCCATGTGGGCGACCCGGGTGTACCGATGGGCTGGTTGGCTCTTGGGATTGAGCCAGGAGCTTGGGCAATCCGTGTGGGCTTGTTTGGACTTGTCCAGGAGTGGATTGGCAAGCCCAGGGCGTCTGGAAACTGCCTGAGGCGAATGGGTATGATCTGGACCATTGATTAAATCAATGGCCAGAAATGATACCGAAAGGGTGCAACCTTTGGAAAGGTAACTGCCCCTTCTTCTATAAAAGGCAGGCAAGTCCGTGCCTTTGCAGGCACGCCAGGGCTTCCTCCTACACCCTGAAACACAAAGAAACACAGAGAAAAGACAGAGAGTTGGTCGGATTCCCAATCCAAAACCCATGGTGGTGTAAAGGTCATAAAGAGGCAGTTTTGGGAGAGATCAAGGGGTGAAGTTATGAACGACTTTCTGGTGGTTTTGATCCGTGATGTTATCACCCAAAGCATCAGTGAGAACACACGCAAAAGGTGAGGAAAGAAGGTAGATGACCGGAATTCATTCCCAAAGGCCAAGACAGCCTTAAGGAGAGAGGTGTGTGGGAGGGCAGTTTCATGGAAGTGCAAGGGGAGTTATGAACGACCCTGTGGTAGGTTTTCACCACGGATGAACACGTCCTAGGCTTCCCCTGTATCTTGGGAACACACGCAAATACCCAGGAGAGAAGGGAGAAGGCCGGACTTCCCTCACAATGGCATGAATAGCCTTGAAGGTGGATGCAGTGTAGAAACTGGTTTCATGGAAGTTCCATGGAAGGGATCAGGGGTGCGACCCATGAATGGATCTTATCAATACAGGAGGTATGTGATAAGTACTGATAGACGCGTGCACTGTAGGAGCATGGCCGAACATAATAAGGAAAGGCACTTGATCTAATCAGATCATGTATAAGGTAACTGATTTTATAATTACTTTCAAGGTTATGTTTCTGTCTCTTGTGGTGCGGTTAAGGCCAAGTATGGCACGCCCCTTGAAGACCATATGTTGTGATGTAAACTAAGGATCCAGGACCCTGAGATAAGGGGCGGATCTTAGTTGATCTAACTCATCCATGTGGGATGGAAGTTAGAGGCCACTCATTGGATAGTGATCCATGTTGGATCATGGTGTGTGTGTTAGTTCTGATCATGGTGTGAATCAATGATCCGAATCATGGATGAGACACATGGGCGAGAGCTAACTTAGATCATGGAACCAGCAGCAAGCCGTGGAGGCGAGTAAGGCTAGTACTAAGTGGCATGGACCACAAGTATGGGGCCGGTGTGTTTATCTAAAGAAGGCCGTGTGTAATCTGATCTTTGGCAAGGATGGATGACCTGATCCATAGGTGATGGATCAAGGTATCTGATCTGATTGATCAAAGGATGCACCGGTGGTAAGAGGAGGAATGATCGGCTTCGTTGGGACATGGTTCCATGGCCTGTTAGGTACGTGTGAAGACTCATCAGTTCTGGTTCATGTGGGGTGGTTGGTTGATTGACTCAGGATCTGATGGGAGTTGTTATTCCATGAGCTGGACTTGGTATCATAAGTTGATAAGGCAAAAGGATGTGGGACAGTGCCTGAGCCGGTAAGGGCCAGATGCATGTCCTTAGCCGTTTGAAGACTTCTCAAGGGTTACTTATGTCTGTGGGGATGGTTGGCTGAATGACTAAGTACCTAAGGGAGTTGTTTTGTGTTTGTAAAGGAGCTGGACGCAGTATATGGCAGCTGGCCATAGCTCCGTCCTAGCTCAGTACGAGTGTGACAGCTCGATCAGCTCGTCTATGAGTTCATTCAGCTAGAGTAGCTGGGCCGATGAGCTAACAAGCTCTGTGGATGTGGCAAAGGTATGATCTAGCAATGTTGCATTGATCTAGATAGAATGGTTTGGGAAACGGAACCTCAGATTTGTATGACTTGGTTCGTGTTCAGAATCAACCTTGGAGCTAGCTGGTAGTTGAGTATACTAACCATTAGCTTTGGTTATTCGACCGGACAAGTATTATATTGGTTATAGACCAATGGATGATGATATTATTCCGCTGCGTATGTGTTGTATTGATCTAAGCTAGGAAAGACTATGGTAGTCTTGAGCTAAGATCTGAGTTAGCCCTCGCCTATGGGCGATGTTTGAAATATAGGGCAAAAATTTTGAGAGGTTCGGTCAGGGTATCGACCGAGCGACGTGAGGCATCGACCGCAGCCTAGTCGGCCAGGATCGGGTCTTACAAGTTGGTATCAGAGCATGCTTGATCCTGTGACGGACAGTGCTCAAGGATGTTGAGTTCCAAACCAAATATATTTCTAAAAACTATGATGACTTGGAACCTTAGCTGTGGTCAGCCAAGGGAGAGTTGAGGTAAGATTGGGTTTCATGCTTGAGAACGGGGAAGTTCCAAGATGAGCCGGCTTAGCCAAGATACACTCTTCCACGACAAGACCCTGAAAACATAAAGGTTAGTTTATCTACTTATTTGGGAATAGTAGACGGATTGGATGATGGACGCAATGCAAGATCTTTGTATGGACGACCTGGACAAGGGAAGTAACATGGACCAGAGAGTGGCTTAGGTTGAAAGAAACGTGCAGCACTCTCTTGGAGGTAAATGTTATCCCTTGGTGGCCGTTCAAAACAAGTGAGCATATGCAATGTTCATGTTAGTCTAAGGGAGACGCTACATGGCTAGTACATGAGTGGGCTTATGATCAGATGGATCAGCTTGGACTCAGTGTAAGTCAAGGTAGGATTCCTTAAGATTGAGTGAATGGAATGGATCAATTCCAAGAGGAATTGGAAACACGATGTTAAGTATCTTAGTATGATGAGGATTGAGGTATACTATAAACACTTTTGTGAATGGTATGGGACGTTCACAGATGTGTGATGCTTTGGAGAATGGTATGGGACATTTTCCAAATGTGTGATCAAACCGAGATCCTACTCATCTAAGTACTTAATGATCGGTGGTGTGGAAACACATTATTTGATACTGGAGCTACACATAGTTTTGTGAGTCCAAGTATGATTGGAAAAGGTTTGTTCCAGTATGGAACATGGGACGGTCCTGAACGAGTGAGTAGGACAAGTTATGAACTCACTCGGTCTGGTAAAGGACATCCCTGTGGTGATCTTGGATAGGCCGATGCCTAGAGATCTTATTGTTGTCCCCCTCAAGCATCATGAAGTGATCTTGGGCATGGACTGGTTGGGAAAGTATCGGGCAACTCTAGATTGTCACCGGGGAAGGGTGCAACTTGAGAACGAGTTTGGACCCCCGATTAAGTACCAAGGAATCAAGCCAACCTCTTGCAGTTTGGTGGTTTCAGCAGTCGGCTCGATCGAGAAAAAAAAGAAGAGAGTCCGTATCATGGTGAAAGTAAGGTAACGCTGTGATTCAAGTAGAACGGATACTTGGAAATGGTTGTGAGGCCTTTTTGGTTACCATTTACACTGATGAGGTTGTAGGGGCCTGTGACCCAGAGGGTATACCGTTGGTTCGGGAATTTCAGGAAGTGTTTGGGGCACTACAGGGCATTCCCCCTTATAGGGCTGACCCATTCATCATTGAATTGGAACCTGGAACGTCCCCATTATCTAAAAGTCCATATAGAATGGCACCAGCTAAGATGGCTGAGCTGAAGTCGATCAAGTCCAGTGAGGGATGAGGATCGCAGCACAACCAAGTCGGAGATTGACCTATGGTTGGGGTGAGACGGTTGAGTCCTGGGGTGGACCAGAACCGCAATATGATCAAGTCCGTCAAAGGATGAGGATCAGGACACGACCTACTCGGAGATGGACCTATGGTCGGGGTGTAACGGTCTAGTCCCTGAGTGGACCAGGACTGGAATATGATAACGTCCTAAATGGACCAGGATCAAAATATGACAAAGTCCAGTTTGGACAGAAGTCAAGTTGAGGCGGTTTAGTCTTGTAAGGGCTAAGATGGCAATATGGCCAAGCTGGGAGAGGCTGTGGCTGGTTAAGGAATGATCCAGTAATTGGGGGCTGGAATCATAAACCTTATTGTCCGGGAAGGACTTAAGGGAACAAAACAATCTGTTAGGACTCATGGTAGAGTGATCAACCTAAAGATTGGAACATGTTCGCTAGGACTTGGCTGGTGCATAGAGTGGCTTTGAGATTGGTTGAATCCTCTAAGACTTGAGTACGCAGTATGTTCCTAGCGACTGAATTTGATCTAGTCATGGAACTAAAGTGTTCTACATGGACTTGGTGTCTACTAGGAACGAACCTGGAGAGTTGGGTCAGTGACACAAGTCATGTCTTTGTATGGGTGCTTGATGGATCACTTGATAAGATTTTGGGTAAAATCTCTATCAAAGGGGGGGAGACTTGTGTAGATGGTGATCAAGACGTGATCAGTGAGGAGGGACAAGGAGGGAGATGCAACGAATTGGTTAAGAAGAACCAATCGAGCATGCTCTATGTTCTGGATGCAAAGAATCGGTTGGAATCTTTTGTCTTCAGACAAGACGGCAACACCACAGGATTCGAGAACGAATCCATCCTAAGTGGGGGAGACTTGTCATGTCCCCGATCCTGGATAGGATCGTCCGGACAGACTTTAGTGCGAGGAGACGCACCAGTCAGGTCACATGACCTAAAGACAAGCGTTGTATGGTCCAAAACGTGGTTAAGGGAATCAGGTAGCTGGAACTTATCCAAAATAAGGCAGATGCAAGATCAAAGGAGCTGGACAAGCGAGCTGGTAGCTGGAAGAGATCCAGGTGAAGCTCGATAGTTAAAGGGGGTGATCAGAATGGATC